>NC_055996.1:93741269-94044739 GCF_018446385.1 Zingiber officinale
AAAAAAAACAGAAAGAACTAGAGCTTCAGACAGATCTAGTTGCAGATACCACAGCAGCTATACAGCAGATCCGCCAGAGGATAGAGACAGCCCAGAGCCGCCAGAAGAGTTATGCTGATACACGGCGCAGACCCTTAGAGTTTTCAGTCGGGGATACAGTGTTCCTCAGAGTAGCTCCCATGAAGGGAGTGATGCGTTTTGGGAAGAAGGGCAAGCTTAGTCCCAGATATGTGGGACCATACCTTATTATCAGAAGAGTGGGCAAGGTAGCATATGAGCTAGAGCTACCCCAGGAAATGTCAGCTGTCCACAATGTATTTCATGTCTCTATGCTGAAGAAGCATACCCCAGATGCCACTCAGGTGATTGAGCCCCAGTCGGTACAGATCCGCGAAGACCTCAGCTATGATAGTCGGCCTATTCAGATAATAGATCGAGCAGTTAAGAAATTGCGGAACAAGGAAGTACCATTAGTCAAAGTCATTTGGCACAGTCAAAGTCATTTGGCACAGTCACACAGCAGAAGAGGCAACTTGGGAGACAGAAACCAGCATGAGACAGAAGTACCCAGAATTGTTCTAAGTTCGAGGATTAACTTTTTATAAGGTATGGGGGATTGTAACGCCCGAAAAATTCTCAAAACTATTTTAGAAATATTCTGTTATTTTTCTGGAATTTTTAGATATTTTTCCGGAATTTTCCAAGTAACGGAAGTAGCAAAAATAATTAGAACCGCAAAATAGCTTAGGCGGGAATCGAACCCGAGACCTATGGCTTAGGGATAATGTTGGGAACCAGTTGAACCCAGCAGGGCCGTGCTGAAAGGAAAGGGAACCAATAAAATTTATATTGGAGTTGGGCGAATTAAGTCTTTAGTATAAATAGGAAGGTTAAGTGGGAGTTGGGTTATTTTGTTTTGGTTCGGCACATTCTTTTTCACCGTGACCTATCCCTCTTCCAAAAACCTCACCGTCGCCCACACCTCTTCCTCCTCCTCTCTCGGCGCCCAAACCCAAGGACTCTCGGCTCATCTTCCGGCGACGACTCCAACACGAAAGAGGTTCTTCTCCGCGAGAGGAACGCGAAGACGTGAGCGGGTCGTCGAGAAGGTCATCTCCACCGGAATTCTAGCGAATAGAATTGTAAGGAATTTAGCGTACGAGGTAAGAAACCCCTCACCTGTGGTATAATAGCTCCGTTTGGTTTCCTACGCATTAGTTTTAGCTATATGCAGGTTTTTTTGGCACATAGGGTGTGTTTAAACCCTCCTCGAGGATTAGGGATCTAGATGAGCACCTCTAGACGGGTCGGACACGTTGTTCTCCTTTAGTTGGAGATGCTAGATGTTGTCGGGTGCCTAGAGGTGATCTCCCTATTAGAGGAGAGAGTTGGAGCACACCAAGTGTTCGGTAAAATGTTAGTGTAGCTAAATACCACCTCAGTTATGTTTAATAGCTCAGTTAAATGCATTAGAAGCATTGAAAACAGCACATTAGTTTAGTTCAGTTTTATGGGACTACGGTCCAATGGGTGGGCTCCCACAGTCACCTCTAGGTTCAGATAACCTAGCTCTAGGTTCAGATAACCTAGAAACAGCAAGTTAAACCAGTTAGCTACATTCAGTATTTTATTTTCAGTGGCACTGTACTGGATCAGATATCCATTGGGTTGGACTCCCACAGTCGTCCCTAGGCTTACATAACCTAGTTAACCCTACTAAATTCGGGACTTGCAAACCCGGGTCTAGTTAGGGATGCGCGCACAGCAAGTACAGTTGCCGGGCCCAAACAGCATGATTATGTATTTTCACTTACTATGTATTAGTTTTCAAAACTCATAAAAATCAGATATGTTAGTTGAGTTTGAATTCAGTACCAGTTTAGCTTCAGTTTAGCCCTTCCTTGCTTATACATTATGATAGCTCATGTTCAGTTCTTGATTGCTATGCTTGTATGATCATATGCCATGTTTATATGTTTAGCCTAGTCAGTTTATTTCAAATGGCATGCTTTAAAAATCATATTGCATCGTCGCATGTTTTTGTGAGGTAGATGGTTTCTTACTAAGCTTGTTAGCTTACAGATACTACTTTTCTTATACTGCAGATAAAGGTAAAGGAAAAGTGGACTAGCAGTGGAGGCTGGAGGTCAATGCAAATGAGGATGTGTGTGGCAGGAACTGGAATGAAAGACCCTCTGAGGATTTAGCATTTACTTTAGCACTTTACAGTTTATTAGTTTAGTTTTCATGTTTTGGGCACTTTTGAACCTTAGCAAGTTTAAGCAGTTAGAACTTTTGGAAATTCATACCTTCATGCACTTTAAGTTGTCAAAATGCCATGAACCAGTAAACCTTGCTTTGGTTTAAGTTTAGAATTGTTACTACGTGTTATTAGAATAGTTTATCATGCATTAGATAGTTGTTATGGGGTGTTTTGGCACACCAGAGTGCTGGAAATCAGAGTTCCCCGGGTGAAATCAGACTCTGATCGGTCTCCGACCGATCAAGGCACTGTATCTGTTTGGATCGGTCGGCCGACCGATCCAGTCTGATATCAGATCCTCGGATCGGTCGACCGGTCCAAAGATCGAATGTAAGGCATCCAGCGTTTCGGTGCAGGATCGGTCGCGACCGATCCGACCTTACCGGATCGGTCCGCACCGATCCAGCAGGTCTGATCGCGACAGTTTGATCGATCCGTGGATCGATCCAGCCTCTGGAAGTTGTTCGAGTTCTAGCTCAGATGGGAGGTCAAGTATCCTCCTTAGCACATGTACACCAACCAGAAAGGGTCTTGAATCCTTCCTTATAACAGCATGGGTGTATCAGTTGTCAGATTAACCGAGTTAGTTAGTGAAATTTTTATTTTACCCAGTTTCCGCACAGTAGCTTCAGTAGTTAATGTAGCGATCTGGCTCACAGTTTAGTACCCAGGAGTCGGGTCGTTACACATTGGACTGCGGTAAAGCATATATTAAAGTACCTGAGAAGGACTAGAGATTATATGCTAGTTTACCAAGCAGACGATCTGCTCCCTGTGGGTTACACGGATTCAGATTTCCAATCAGATAGGGATAACAGTAAGTCTACATCAGGCTATGTGTTTACTTTAGGAGGTGGAGCCATTTCATGGAGGAGTGTTAAGCAGAAATGTGTTTCGGACTCAACCATGGAAGCTGAGTATGTAGCAGCCTCTGAGGCAGCTAAAGAAGCAGTATGGCTCAGGAACTTTCTAATGGACTTAGATGTGATTCCTGGTTTGCCCAAAATCATCACAATTTATTGTGATAATAGTGGTGCAGTTGCAAACTCGAAGGAACCACGAGCTCATAAGGCAAGTAAACATATAGAGCGCAAGTACCACCTGATACGAGATATCGTGAAGCGAGGAGAAGTTGTCATCGCCAAGATTGCATCAGCGGATAACCTGGAAGATCCTTTCACTAAGGCCCTTCCGGCGAAATCTTTCGATCGGCATGTGGAGGTAATGGGAATCAGATGTATGGTAGAAGATATGGCAGCCTAGTCATTAGTATAAGTGGGAGATTGTTGGAGTGTATACTGAAAGCCTAAGCTTTGTAAACATTCATTATGAATAAAGAATCACATTTGGTCAAATTGTCTACATTTGTTTGTAGTTGTTCATATAATTTATATTGTAGATAACATAGTATGTGGTGTCACATGCAGAAGATGATGTTATCAGTACCTTATAAATTATAAACAGTAGCTCACGACTAAAATGGAAAGGAACAAACCATTAGAAGGTCGTAGTGTAATTAGGTATTAGTTTATCTTGACTATATAATTACACTAGTACACTCAGAGTGTATTGAGTAGGACCATTAGAGGTCATTTCTTTTATACTGACTTTATAAAGGAACAAAGACCTCAGTTATTATGGAAGTGTGTGCTCTTAATCCTAATATAATAACAAGCACATATGTTTGATATTTATTTCTTTAATTTATCAATGGGTGAGATTTAGTTTGATGAATCAATAAACCCGATAAGTTGGGAAATGGTATCACTTATAGTGTGTGTTGTTGATTATAGAAGGAAACTGTGTCCTAGAGATACTAGGTTGATAATGTCCTCAAGAGGAGCTCATAAAGATTGTCATGTTAAACCCTGCAGGTGGACTTAATCCGACATGATAATAAGGTTGAGTGGTACTACTCTTGGACTTAGATATTAATTAAATGAGTTGTCAGTAACTCACTTAATTAGTGGACATTCGATATCTTAAACACAGGGAGACTAACACACTCATAATAAGAAGGAGCCCAAAAATATAATTTGGGATTGATGCGGTAGTTCAATGATAGTTCTCTAGTGGAATGAATTATCATTGATAAAATTAAGTTGTGTGTTCGGGGCGGGATGCTTAATTTTATCGGAGACCAAAACCAATCCCTCCTCTCGGTCCCTATCGTAGCCTCTTATTTATAGAGTTCTATACCCACCTATACCCACCTTCTACACCCACCCACTTGGGGCCGGCCAAGCTAGCTTGGGAACCAAGCTAGGGCCGGCCTAGGTATAATATTGGGTGGTCGGCCCTAGCTTGAACCCAAGCTAGTGGGGCCGGCCAAATTAAATTAAAAAGAATTTTAATTTTAATTTTTATTATGTGGAAGAAATAATTTATTAAAGAGAATTTAAATTAAAATATCTCTTATAAAAGATCTACAAAAGATTAAAGAAAGAGATTAGATCTCTTTCCTTATTTGTAGATTGGTGAGATATTTTATTTTCTCTTTAAAATTATTCACATGTTGATAAAATTAAAATTATAGAAATTTCCTTTTATCAACCATGAAGAGATTTTTAAAGAGAAATTTTATTTTTAAAATTTCGAAACAAATTAGGAAGTTTTAATTGTTGATTGAAACTTGTCCAATTTGTTCTCCAATGATGTGACCGGCAGGTTTATTTGGGAAATTTTATTTTATTTTTCTCAATTAAATCATGTCAAGGAAATTGAGGAAATTTTATTGTAATTAAATTTCCTAATTTGTCTAGGCCAAGGAATATAAAAGAAGGGGTGAGGGTGCCTTCATGTGACACAACCTCTATTATTTTCTCTCCCTCTTTTCCTTGGTGTTGTGGCCGGCCATCATCTCTTCTCTTCTTCCTCTTTGTGGTGGCCAAAACTCTCTATTGTTTGGAGCTCTTGTGGAGGCCGGATACTACTTGGAGAAGAAGAAGAAGAAGGAGAGGAAGCTTGCATCTCTTAGAGCTTGGTTGGTGTTTTTCTTCTTCCTTGGTGGAGCTTTCTTGTTTTGGCCGAACCTAGCTAGGAGGAGAAGAAGGTGCTTGGTGGTTTCTCATCTCGGAAGATCGTTGCCCACACAGCGTCCGAGGTTAGAAGAGGAATACGGTAGAAGATCAAGAGGTTTTTCTACAAAGTATAACTAGTAATTTTTCTTTCCGCATCATGCTAGTTATTTATGGAAATAATACCAAATACAAGAGGCTTACGTTCTAGAATTTCAAATATGTTTTTCGATGTTGTGTTCTTTTGTTTTTTCTTTTCCTTGTGATTTGATTGTTCTCTTTGGTTAACCTAAAGTTATTTTAGGAAATTAAATATTAGCTTTCTATAAAAGGTTTTGTCTAGTCGGTGGTGGTTGCTCCCATATCCAAGAAGGTCATATGCCTCGCCACGTCAGTACTGGGAACCAATTATGGAAATTAATATTTAATGGAATTAATAACTTAAGGAGACTTGGGTCGAACGTGTTAAGTTCCGCAGGAGATCCAAGTTAAAACCTAAAAGAACAAATAGATTAAGTTTTGGATCAAACGTGTTAAGTTCCGCAGGCGATCCAAAATTTAATTTAAAAGAACACATGGTAGCTAGGAAAAGGTTCAGACCTTTGTACAAAATTTTTGTACAGTGGAACCTATAGGTTTTCCGAGTAGCAACCAACAAGATCTACACGGCCTACACTGCCTCTGCCTTTGGAAACCTTGCACGGCCGTGTGGTGCACACGGCCAGGGCCTTCTTGGTCTCTGGAAATTTTGCACGGTCGTGTGGTGTACACGACCGAGGCTTCTTTTGGCCTCAAATCTTGGCACGGCCGTGTAAGGTTCACACGGCCGAGACCACTTCCTTTTCTGCTGCAACCACACGGCCAATGATCTTCACACGGCCTGGGCAACCCCCCCCATAGCAGGGCCGTGTGAGGTTCAGGTACAGCGCCTTCCTCTCTAGCTTCGCTTGCAGATTTGGCCTCGAACATGAATCTTTCACCAAATTCGACCTCCTGTATACAGAAAATGCACAAAAGAAGATCTCCGAACAAAAAGAGTAAATATGCTGAAAGGAAAACTGGAAGTACGAAAATACATAAATAAAGTATGCTCAAAATATGTGAATATGCATCAAAATATGCTAAATAAGAGTATATAATCTACGCACATCACCAAACATATCAAATAAGATATATTAACCTAACTTAAATTATTTATTAAATACCTCAAAATAATCCAGTCAAAATTTATCATTTAAAAGCACCACTGGACGATTAATAACTCCCATATTTCTTTTTAAACGCTAGTTTATAACTTATGTAGTTGCCATAATACAATCTTTTGCACTCGTTTTGGATTGGAAATCAAATTATGTCTAACCGATAATTGTGCTGACTATGTGTTGATTGTTGTGGTCCTTTGGCAAAGACAAATGATATCAGTTTGTGTTTCTCGTGCTATTTGTCTATATTCACAAGGTGTTTTTTCTCTCGTTTCCTAGGTATCAAAGTTATGTAAGCATAGTTTAGTTTAGTTTAATAACTCTGAACTTATTCCATATGGAACCTTGTGGTTTTTATTTGGCCAAGTTCCTGTATGTCATTTCAATTTCTTCCATTGGGAAGGGAATAGCAACCTTAATCAAGTCAAAAATTTTATCACTGCACAGTTACTCGGCTTATTTTATTTATTTATTTATTTTATACTCATTTATCAGTCAACAGATGATGCTCTGTTTGAATTCATTACACTCTATAGAAAATATTATCAATCTTGCAGGTCTTTTTTAGGAAGGAATTCGGAGGATAGAGATAAACACAGCAGATCCACAAGCGTGAGGCAGAGGAAGTCAACCGAACTGCGTGGGTCAACTTTTGACTTTCTTGCTAACCTACTATTTGTTAGATTCCCTGTCAATTTAAATTAACACGACAAGTAATTATTCAACGAATCACGTCCCGTCCTTGGCTTTAGTTATCATTGATTTGACGGTTATTATAAATTTGATTTCAGTTATTTCTGCTTTTATAATTTAAGTATATCTCGAGATAAGATTGAATTGATTAATACAGAAAATAATTGTTAAAACAAGAATTTGATTCTCAATAAAATTTAAAAAAAAAATAAATCCTTTTTTATACTGATTAATTATATCTTCTTGATTTACTTGCTTATAGATGATTATAAAGCTCATCATATAAAATTATTGAAATCACGGATTCCACTTTTTACTTTTTACTAGAAGACTA
This sequence comes from Zingiber officinale, assembly GCF_018446385.1. Lineage (NCBI taxonomy): Eukaryota > Viridiplantae > Streptophyta > Magnoliopsida > Zingiberales > Zingiberaceae > Zingiber > Zingiber officinale. The sequence goes on from NC_055996.1 coordinate 93,748,779, forward strand.
TAAGCATCATCACTTTCACTTTTGTAGTTATCATCATCACTTAATTTTACAAATCTGTAATTTATTTATATTTTTCTCTGGTGCTCCATAGATACCGCAGCTGCGGACAGCCGGACAGGTCCACCCGGACGTATCAGCGTTGGATTCCGTCCAAGAGAATGGAAGCGGTCGCCGGTCGCTGGTCGTTGGTCGCAGCCGAGTGATTTTGACACATTAGGGGGCCATAATTATATTTGCAGCTTTTTAGTTTTGAAAAGAGAAATGTTTTTAACAGTAGTGTCGGTCCCCTGTTGTTTGGTCTTTAAAACAGCTCTACCTGCTCCTTGTTTGATTCGTCATTTATCTCAAGGCTGGAGTTCGCCTCTTTCTATCGTTTTACTACTTCCGTCGTGCTTTCGATTCAAGTTCCTTTTTATGTAGGTAAGCAATCGCAAAGCTGTAGTAATCTTCATTTGATCATATTGTGTTCTTGTTTTTGTAGCTTGATTAATTACGAAAGCGAGTTTCTTTGAGTTTTTATGACTGTTTTTGCCCTTTCCCCCAAATTTTTCTTTTGTTTGTGGTTTTCGGAAAGAGTTTTTTTTATTGCTTCTCTTGATTTTGTAGTTATTTCCATCTTCCCTTTGTGATTTTGACAACATGGTTTAATTCAGTCAAAAAGAGGGATTTCGTGGACAAAAGGGTGAAATTTCGGTTGCTCTAAATCTAAACTAGCTAGTATTTCTACTTGGGCACTCATGTAAGTTCACAAGTTTTAGATATGGCTTTACTTTTTCCCTTTTCATTTACTTCGATCAATTCTCTTCTATTTCTCTAGCTATGTGCTTCACTTAGTTTTAGGTCTCATGTTGCTTTATTGTAGGTCTGTCTTGATGAGCAACATAGAGTTATGAGATAGAGTCATATGGTGCGAGAATAACAAATAAATATGTAATCTGTTCATATTTGTGCGGCCAATTTGTGATTAGGGCACAATTATTGTGGAATAGAACAAGAAGATTATTTTAGGTATATGGATATTGAACTTGCATGTTGCTTTTCGGATAAATCGCCATGGTTATTCTAGTCCAGTCTTCGGCATGCTTACTTTGTTGGATATCTATATGCAGTCTAGACTATTACTTGTATTCTCGGATTGTATTTCTATTGATTATCTGAGCAATCCTGAAAATGTTTGCAGTGCAGAGCATTTCTCAAAGACCTTTACAGATGCACATGATCGTTTACATTTTTTTTTTACTTTGGTAACATATTTTGTTACTCCAGGAACATGGAAAATGAAAAGGGATTATCAGTAGGATGATTCTTCATTTGCCAGATTAATACTTCAATGCAAACATCTACAATCAAGGCTTGATGCATGCTAGTGTGGAATCTCATATTATGACTGAAAATCCCCGATCTTCAGACTATTCTCCTACCAAGGATGCGTCCAAGTTTACAAATGCACAATCTCTGACAAGTCAAATGGAATTCTGCACTCTTGAATCCTCCTTACCGACTGCTAATCATAGTGTGCAGAATTCTCCATCTTCCCTCAGCATCTCTCCGAGCAGCGGGAGCCCCATGTCCCAGCTAGATTGGCACTCTGATTACGTCCATGGATCTCCAGTCCGTGCTTTGTATGTTACTGAAGATCAGCATGACCTGAAGTCCAAGTTAAGGGAGATCGAGAACGAGATGCTGGGCTCTGAATTTGATACTGTTGAGCAACTGAAGAACACCTATCCAGCCCATCTGCCTCTGGATCCAGAGAAGTGGAGGCAACTGATGGGAATTCCTGGAGGAGGCTTGAAACAGCATCTCGTAGCCTGTGCAAGAGCTATTGCAGAGAATGATCTCGTTGCTGTTGAATGGCTGATTCCGGAGTTAAAGCATATGGTTTCAGTTTCTGGGGAACCAATTCAACGATTAGGAGCATACTTGCTTGAAGGCCTAATCGCTAAACTGTCCGCCTCTGGTAGTTCCATCTACAAAGCTTTGAAGTGCAAAGAACCTGCTAGTTCTGATCTCCTCTCCTACATGCATATCCTTTATGAGGTCTGTCCATACTTCAAGTTTGGCTACTTGTCTGCGAACGGAGCAATTTCAGAGGCGATCAAGGATGAAAACACGGTTCACATTATCGATTTTCTGATCGCTCAGGGAAGCCAGTGGGTTACTCTCATTCAGGCCCTTGCAGAAAGACCTGGTGGTCCGCCACATGTGCGAATCACTGGAATTGATGATCCTTTCAATGCATATGCACGAGGTGGTGGTCTACACATCGTGGGACAGAGACTCTCTCGACTCGCTAGTTCATGCGGTGTGCCTTTTGAGTTTCATGCTGTACCGATATCAGCATGCGATTTAGAACTCGAACACCTGGATGTTCGACCAAATGAGGCATTGGCAGTGAACTTTGCGATGCAGCTGCATCACGTACCAGACGAGAGCGTGAGCACAAGGAACCACCGGGATCGAATTTTGAGGATGATCAAGAGTCTTTCCCCTAAGGTAGTGACGCTCGTTGAGCAAGAAGCGAACACAAATACAGCTCCTTTTTTCCCAAGGTTTTTGCAAACCCTTGAATACTATACTGCCGTCTTTGAATCTATCGATGTGACTCTTCCAAGAGAAAACAAAGATAGAATGAGTGTAGAGCAACACTGCCTTGCAAGGGATATAGTCAATGTGATTGCTTGTGAGGGTGCCGAAAGAGTGGAAAGACATGAGCTCTTTGGGAAATGGAAGTATCGGTTAACCATGGCCGGATTCCAGCCATCTCCTCTCAGTCCTTTGGTGAATGCAACCATCAAGACACTATTACATAGCTATTCACAGTACTACCAACTTGAGGAGCACGCTGGCGTACTTTATCTCGGATGGATGAACAAGCCTCTGGTTGTTTCATCTGCCTGGAGATGATCGGGGAGATTTAATAATCTAATGATGAATGTTTGGTCTATTTACTTGTAAACTAATACATGAGCATGTATTATGGTTATAGCTGTTCTTCACAGGTAAAAACCTCATCGTCATGTTATTCAGAATATCCCTATTAGATTTCTGTGTTTTTTTACTTGAAAATGCCATTGATATAAATTTAATTTAAGAACAAAAGATGCCGCTACCTGGGACTGATTGTTATGTAATTGCAGAATTAGCTTTTTGAGTGAGATTCCGAACTTAAGGAGAAACAATAAAAGCAATATCAATACTAATTCAAAAATCCGGCGCACGTCGAGATATATATAGGAATGACGATAGACTGGATTGTATATATCCAGTCTCCATCCGTATTTATGATATTCATCCTCGTCTATTGGAGATTCACCTTTCATCATTATATTAGGATTGAATATTCATCTTTATTTTCATATCCATTAGAAAAATTAAATATTCTCATACACTAGGATTGAATATTCATCTTTATTTTCATATCCATTAAAAAAATTAAATATTGTGAGTAAGAGTTAAGTTAAATTAAATTAATCAACGGAACCGATTGAAATTAAAATTTTAATTCAATTATTTCATAATTTTATTTTATTTTTTTAAATGATTATTTCGAAGAATTTAATTTCAATTTTAATGATTTTTTTTTAAATATGTTAAATTAGATAACACCGAACCTAGGACTATCGGTCGGTCACACGGAAATTTCCCTAGAAGCCCAGTATTCCGTAGTTACGCGTCTTATTTTGAGAAAAAATTCCTATAAATACGTCGTAGTTGGAGATTGAATTGTAGGTGTTTGAATGACAACTTGATGCCCTTCTATTACACTGTAATCCCGGGGCTAATGTCGATTTTAAAAAATTAATACTATAGTAGTGTTGATTTTTCAACTGCACGTCAACTTTGGTGCTATTTTTTAAAAATTAACATCAAAATTTAACTATGTTTTATATATTGAGTATCGGATCATGTATGGATTAGATTTTATAAGACTGTCTTCATATTGATATCGGATCCTCTATCTTCAAATTTTTCTGTCCCCGTATCCCACTTATCGCTCTCAATCCATCATCGGCGGTCTCCGATTGTTAGCCTTACCAGAACTATATCCTAAGGGAAGGTGAACCGAGGGGTATCGCAGTCGACATGATCGATACTAGAATTTGGTTGAATCTGAATAGGAGCTTTGATCGACAATGGAGGAAATCTTGCTCATATCTAGCCAGATTCTAATACTGATCGTGCCGACGATGATCCCCTAGGTTTACCTTTCTTAGGGAATAATTCTAATTGAGCCAATGATCTCCGACCGTCAACCGTGGGCTAGGACGATTATATGAGTGAAATATAGAACGGCCTCAAGAGATTTTAGTAACACAGAATCCGATCTTCTTCGTACCTAATCATAACACGATTATTTAATTATTTAATCAGGTTAAAAAAAAAATATTCTCTTATTTCTATTGGAGGAGTGATCTATACTTTCGCTTGATTGTCCTAAAAGGATGACAATACGTATAATAATATTTTCAACTCTCTAGATTAGTCTTAGCGGATAACAACTTTCACGTCAATTTAATACAAATTACAATCTCTCTTTCTCTCTTTTATGAAGATACACTTTTTAAATGCATATGAGAAAAGTCCAAAGAATGAACATGAAGCAGTGAGGGTGATGAGAGAAGTAACTAAAAAAAAAATGAGAGTTTGACGTGTTTATAAATTGTGAATGCATAGTGATTCGATGGTAAGAATCCGGGACCCTCTAATGAGGGGTCAATATCACGTGGAGATCAAAGGGTCAGGTGGTCCGTCGAAGAACGGTGAGCTGATCGGACTCATGAGAAAAGGGCAGGCCGATCTGTCTGCCAGTAAACATCTAAGGCACCCTGACAGAGATCGGGGTTCCGACGCTCAATGGAACAGTAAATAATGACCAAGCGGAAGGGTGCGTCGCCCGGTCGGCGCAGGGAATAAGGGCCGTCCGGACGGCGCTCTTCGTCCAGCCGGACGGACGGACATCCTGGCCGGCTAAGGGTAGATAGGGACAGGAACATCTGCTGACAGCCGTCAAGTCCTAGAGCTAGGCCATACTCCTAGTCTGACGGCCAGGTGTTCTCTTGTCCCATCGAAGACATGCTTGGACTGTAGCAGTATGGTGTCAGGTAATCTTTCTGACAGGTGCATACCGAGGTATGGGCTGCGGACACGTATGCGCCTCGGTGGACGTGCATTGGTTCTTTCACCGCTCTATATAAAGAGCCTCTTACTTCGCCGGAGGTACGCGAAAAACATCTCTGGAGCCACTCTTTTCCACTGTCTGCTTGCCTGACTTGAGCGTCGGAGGGTCGCCGCCGGAAATCCCTTCCCGGCCCGACTTCTGTGCAGGTTCGCCGGAGCTTCGGAGGCCTACTCCATCGACTAGGAGCGCGCCACGTGCCCAGCGTCCTTTGGTTCGGCGATTCGGACAGGATCAATTTGGCACCGTCTGTGGGAACGCTCCTGCATCCGATCGGAAACAATGGACGAGGCTGGACGACAACACATGGTGACACTTTCGAATGAGGAACTCGACGCTCTGATCGAGATAAGAGCCGCCAAGCTCATGGAGCAAAAGCAGAAGACCACAGCCGAGCGGCCAGAGCAGCAAGCAACATCAGCGTCTGGCGGTCGAGCGGAAGCACCACCGGCCACCATCGCATTTCATCGAGCCTTATTCCGCACCCCCGAAGCTGCAGCAGCTCAAAGGGACCGGGGATCCTCTTCGGAGGAAATGCCTAGACGAGAAGACAGAAAAGGGAAAGCCCCCCGAGCGGACGCATCGCCCGAGCGGATCAATCGCCAATTTTCAGAGGCTTTTCTGCAAGATCCTCTGCCGAAGCACTATGTGCCTCCGACGATCGGCGAGTATAATGGGACAACCGACCCAGATGATCATCTGGGTAAGTTTGATAACACCGCTACGCTCCATCAATACACAGATGGAGTAAAATACCGAGTCTTTCTTACCACTCTCTCGGGATCGGCTCAACGGTGGTTTCGGAGGTTGCCGGACGGATCCATCACAAGCTTCAAGGACTTCCGAACGGCTTTCCTCCACCATTTTGCAAGCAGCCGACGCTACCAGAAAACGAGCGTGAGCCTGTTCGCCGTCAAGCAAGAAGCCCGTGAATCGCTTCGATCTTACATCCAGCGGTTCAACCAAGTGGCGATAGACATTCCAACGGCCACCTCGGAAACCATGATGAATGCCTTCACACAAGGCCTAGTGGATGGGGATTTCTTCCGATCTCTCATCCGAAAGCCGCCCCGAGACTATGATCACATGCTACACCGGGCGAGCGAATACATCAACGTGGAAGAAGCACAGGCGGCCAGGAAAAAAGAAACTCCAACCGAGCGGGCTCCCCCTGCCGAGCGGAAATAGCACGCTGCTCAAGGGCCGAAGCAATCCGATCCCCCCACGTCAGGTCCCATGTGCAAGAGGTAGCTGCCGCCCGGCCCAAGCCAAAGAAGAGATGGACCCCGATGTTCTGCTCCTTCCACCGGACGGATACGCACAACACAAGGGATTGTCGAAGTCTTCCCTTCGTGACTCATCCTGCGCCCCGAAATGTCGGACGACGGTCTCCCTCAGTCGACAGGCGACAGAGAACTCATGAAGCCGATCGGACGCGAGCTGATAGGTCACAGCCGCAACAGACTCCCGATCGGCATCGTTCTCCAAGGCAGGAGAATCGCCGAGCGTCCAGAGATCGATCTCGACCGTCCGCTAGGGAAGAGGAAAATAGAAGCAATACTTCGCGAGGCGAGATTAACGTTATTGCCGGCGGACCGACCGGAGGAGACTCCAACCGAGCTAGAAAGGCGAGCGTCCGGCAGCTCCAGATTCATGCAGTCGGCTGTAGCCGAGAACGAGCGGAAGGACCCGAAATTAGTTTCGGGCCCGGGGACTTGGAAGGAGTTTAAGTGCCCCACAACGACGCTCTGCTCATCAAAGCGGTAATAGCTAACTACACTATTCACCGCGTATTCATTGACACAGGAAGTTCGGTCAACATCATATTTAAGAAGGTGTTCGATCAACTACAAATTGACCGAGCCGAGCTGTTACCCATGACGACTCCGCTCTACGGGTTTACGGGTAATGAAGTTCAGCCTGTCGGACAGATCCGGCTGGCTATTTCGTTAGGAGAAGAGCCGCTCAGGAGGACAAGGACAACAAACTTCGTGGTGGTCGACTCTCCCTCGTCCTACAACGTCATTTTGGGACGACCGGCGCTCAGCGAATTCCGAGCGGTCGTCTCAACCTTCCATCAGAAGATCAAGTTCCCCGTGGAGGACAAAGTGGGAGAAGTACGGGGAGATCAGCTAGCAGCTCAGCGATGCTATATCGAGATGATCCGGGCAGAAGCCCATTCCGCTCGGAAGGCACCCCGGATCGAGGTAAACGCCATCACTGAAAAGCCACCCTCTTTAATTTATGAAGAAAAAGAGGAAGTGCAGATTCACCCAACTCGACCGGAGGTCACGACTTTTATTACATCCGATCTGGAGGAGAAGCAAAAAGAGGAGCTGATCTAATGCCTCCGGAGAAATCATGATGTCTTTGTCTGGTCGACACATGAGCTGCCCGGAATTTCACCAAGTATTACGCAGCATGAGCTCCATGTCCGACCGGACGCTCGGCCAGTCAAGCAGAGAAAAAGAGATTTCAGCGCCGAGCAGAATGCCATCATCCGGGCGGAGGTGGAGAAGCTTCTAGAAGCCGGCCATATACGCGAAGTACAGTTCCCGAGCTGGTTGGCGAACGTAGTATTAGTCTCCAAGCCGTGCAACAAGTGGAGAGTATGCATAGATTTCAGGGATCTCAACAATTTTATCCTCTGCCCCGGATAGATCAGCTGGTGGACTCTACGGCCGGCTGCGAATTAATCTGTATGCTCGACGCCTACCAGGGCTATCACCAAGTGCCGCTCGCCCGTGAAGATCGAGAAAAAGTCAGCTTCGTGACAGTCGACGGCACTTATTGCTATAATGTGATGCCATTCGGATTGAAGAATGCGGGGGCCACATATCAACGCTTGATGAATAAAGTATTCAGAGAGCAGATCGGGCGAAATCTAGAAGTTTATGTGGACGACATTCTCATTAAGTCCGTCCGAGCACCCGATCTCTACAAGGACATGGAAGAAACCTTCCGAACGCTACGCAAATATGGAGTCAAGCTGAATCCCCAGAAGTACCTGTTCGGAGCAAAAGGAGGGCGTTTCTTGGGGTACATAGTGACCGAGCGGGGCATCAAAGCAAATCCCAACAAGGTGAAAGTTCTGCAAGATATGCCGCCTCCAAGAAATACAAGAGAAGTGCAGCGTTTGACCGGTCGGATAACCGCTCTGTCCAGATTCATCTCCAAAATCGCCGACCGGAGCCTTCCTTTTTTCAAGATCTTACGCAAGGCTACAAAATTTCACTGGGATGAAGAATGCGATCAGGTGTTCGAAGATTTAAAGGCATATTTGAATTCGCTTCCGGTATTATCCAAAGCCGACTATTGGTGAACCACTTTGTATTTATCTGTCCTCGACCGAGCAGGCAATTGGCTCAGCACTGGTGAGGGCGAGCGGGGAGGAGCATGTATATTTCCTTAGTCACATTTTAAAAGATGCTGAATCTCGCTACACTGGGCTCGAAAAATTAGCTTTCGCTCTGGTCCTCGCCGCTCGGCGCCTCCGTCCATACTTCCTGGCACATACTATCATCGTCAAGACCAATAGCCCGCTGGGGCGTGTGTTGCTGAATCCAGAAGCGTCCGGTCGGCTCATCAAATGGACGACGGAGTTAAGTGAATTTGACATTCAATACCAGCCCCGCTCGGCGATCAAAGCGCAATCCTTAGCCGATTTTGTGACTGAGGTGCAAAGGCCGGAGCCGGAAGCCATGTGGAGAATATATGTGGATGGGTCGTCCACTCGGCTCGGAAGCGGAATTGGAATATTGTTGCTCTCCCCTCAAGAAGAAAAGATGCACTTATCCGTCCGGCTGGATTATAAAGCTACCAACAATGAAGCAGAGTATGAAGCCCTCATAGCTGGCTTGCAGGCTGTCCGGCATGTGGGAGCCGGTCGGGTAACGCTTCACTCGGATTCGTAGTTGGCCGCTCAGCAGCTCTCTGGTACCTTCGAAATCAATAGTGCTCGGCTCAAGCTCTACGCTGAAGCCTTCGAGAAGCTCAAAGCCGATTTTAGAGAAGTTATTGTCCAGAAGATACCCCGAGCAGAAAATCAAACAGCTGATGAGTTAGCCAAACTTGCGAGCTCAATAATGTCGGTCGCCATTCAGCAGCCAATTGAAAAAGTATTGTTGGTGGCACACGTCGACCGGATGGCAGTCCTCACGTTTCCAAGTGACTGGAGAACACCCCTCGCGGAGTTTTTGCGCTCAGGAGCCACACCGTCCAACCAGAACGAAGCCCAACTATTAAGGAGGAGGGCCGGTCGGTTCACACTCATCGGCGATCAGCTTTACAAAAAGGCTTTCTCACGCCCGTTGTTGAAATGCGTGAGCTCGGAGGACTCGGCTTACATCCTCCAAGAAGTACATCAAGGATCGTGCGGAGGACATCCGGGCGGACGAGCACTAGTTAAGAAGATCCTGCTAGCTGGATACTTTTGGCCAACTTTGCAAGCAGACGCCGCTCGGACCGTGTCGACATGCCTTTCATGCTAGAAGTACCATAACTTCAACCACCGACCGGCAGAGGAAATGAAGGCATCAACAGTTTCATGTCCGTTCGATCAATGGGGAATGGATATTGTTGGTCCATTTCCCATGGCGATCGGGCAGCGGAAATTTTTGTTAGTGGCGGTTGATTATTTTTCCAAGTGGGTGGAGGCCGAGCCGCTAGCCAAGATCACCGAACAGATGGTTAAAAAATTTATCTGGCAACACATCATCTGTCAGTTCGGCATCCCTCGCCGATTGGTTTCTGACAATGGGCGGCAATTCACAGGGAAGATGCTAGAGGATTGGTGCAAAAGCTACGGCATCGAGCAACACTTTACGTCCGTGACTTATCCCCAGAGCAACGGTCAAGCCGAAGTAGCCAATCGGGAAATTCTTCGCATTCTGCGTGCTCGGCTCGACCATTTGGGAGGAAGTTGGCCAGATGAAGTGCCGGGCGTCTTATGGGCCATCCGAACGACTCCAAAGGAAGGGACGGGCGTCACGCCTTTCCACCTGGTGTATGGCGGCGAAGCGGTCATTCCTGTTGAAGTTGGAATTGAATCCGCTCGGATCCAAAGCTATGATGAGGGCAACGCCGAGCGGAGGAACATAGAGCTAGACCTGGTCGAAGAAGAAAGAGCCAATGCGTCCATCCGGCTGATGGCGTATCGGCAATGGATGAAGCAAAATTACAACCGCCGTGTAATCCCCAGATCATTCCAGGTCGGCGATCTTGTCTGGAAGAAAGTCAAGCCGGTCGGCGACGTCGGCAAATTGGAGGCACCGTGGGAGGGCCCCTTCAAGGTTATTGAAAAGCTCCGCTCGGGCGCATATTATTTGGAGGATGAAGACGGGCGACAGTTGGATCGACCGTGGAGTGCAAATCATCTCCAGCCTTATCGAGCGGGGTGAAAGGTGCACGAATGTAAATCATTTTTGTATATGTTAAGTTGCCCATGTCCTTGTAATGCAGGAAGCAAAATTAATGCAAAGGATGGCCAATGGATCCGCCGATCGGCAGCGTCAAAATTAGCCTTGAAGACCGTCGAGCTCCGACGTTAAATATCGAGATACGAGCCGGCGTCTATAAACGTCCGAGCGGAAGACCGTCGAGCTCCGACGTTAAATATCGAGAGACGAGCCGGCGTCTATAAACGTCCGAGCGGAAGACCGTCGAGCTCCGACGTTAAATATCGAGAGACGAGCCGGCGTCTATAAACGTCCGAGCGGAAGGCCGTCGAGCTCCGACGTTAAATATCAAGAGACGAGCCGGCGTCTATAAACGTCCGAGCGGAAGACCGTCGAGCTCCGACGTTAAATATCGAGAGACGAGCCGGCGTCTATTAAATATCGGGGGACGGGCCGGCGTCTATAAACGTCCGAGCAGAAGACCGTCGAGCTTCGACGTTAAATATCGAGAGACGAGCCGGCGTCTATAAACGTCCGAGCGGAAGACCGTCGAGCTCCGACGTTAAATATCTAGAGACGAGCCGGCGTCTTTAAACGCCCGAGCGGAAGACCGTCGAGCTCCGACGTTAAATATCGAGAGACGAGCCGGCGTCTATAAACGCCCGAGCAGATAGCCATCCACATGATACAATCAACGATAGCCTGGTCGTTAAGGTCAACATACGGCTGAGCGGTTCGCTTATCAAAAATATACGGAAAACCCCTTTGGGGTAAGGCACAGAACAAAAATTGATCAGTAGAAGTTAGAGATATTAGCATGTAAACGCCGAGCGGCTTCGTTAGAATGTCGAGCGGCTGCTCAGTCGCATTATAAAAGACATTAAAGACGATCAAATTGAGTCTGACAGAAGCATGGTACCGAGCGGAGTGGATATAAAGAACACTAGATATGACGAGGGAAAAATTTCTTGCCAAAACAAAAGTTGAAGGAACAGAAAAGATTATCTATTATGCACTGGGTGAACCGGAAAGTGTTAGGATCGATGATCGCGGCTAGAGAGAGGGGATGTGAATAGCCGCCCCAAATCTTCGCGTTTCTTTCTACAATTAGGGTTAGCGCAGCGGAAATAACTAAATAGAAACGCAAAAAGGAAAGATCAAACCTCAAACTCGAACTCGACGATGTAACGAGGTTCGGAGATGAAACTCCTACTCCTCGGCGTGTCCGTAAGGTGGACGAAGCATATCAATCCGTCGGTGGATGAGTCCCTGGAGAACCGGCTAATATAAACTCCTTATGGGTGGAGAAACCTCGCCACAATGTTTTGCAAAAGCAATACAGGAGTAGAAAGCAGCAAGAAGCAAAATACAATACAAATGTATGAAACACCTTCGCTTACTTGCCTTCTGTTCGACTGGATGAAGCAGCAGCTTCTCGGAACCAACCGAAGCTCACGCGAAGCTTAGGCGAGAGCTCAGCAAAGCTCGCAGAAGAAACCAGGAAGAACTTGCAGAAGCAAGAAGAAAACCCTGTAGAGTCGCTCGACTCTTTATATAGCTGAACCTGCAAACCTGTGAAAGCAGAAGAAACAGAAGACCGAGATTCTAGCCGTTGTCACTCACAACGGCTAGTCCTGAACCGATCAGGCTCCAACCTGATCGGTCCACACTGTCCCTGATCGGTCTTGGGGACCGATAAGGCTAAGCTGGACCGATCAGGCTATGTCTGATCGGTCGAGTCTGGGAGACCGATCAGCCTTTCTCCTTCTTCTCTTAGTTTGCCTGATCGGTCTTGAGACCGATCGAATAACGATCATAATTTTGATTCTTGATCGGTCACCGGACCGATCGGACCCCTCTGGATCGGTCCCCAGATCGATCCAGAGCTTGGTTTTTCCCAAGTCTCCCACACCAACATCCGGTCAACCTTGACCTGTTGGTACATCATGCTTAGCATCCGGTCACTCCCTTGACCTACTAAGACTCCCCACCAAGTGTCCGGTCAATCCCTTTGACCCACTTGGACTTTTCTCTTCGTGTTAAGTATCCGGTCACTCCCTTGACCTACTTGACCTTCTCAACACCAGATGTCCGATCACCCTTGATCCATCTGGATTTTCCCTTGCCCGGCTTCACTCACCAGGACTTTCACCTAGCTTCACTCACTAGGGTTTTCACCTGGCTTCACTCACCAGGATTTCCAATCTGCCCGGTTTCACTCACCAGGACTTTCCAACTGCCTGGCTTCACTCACCAGGACTTTCCCCATCCAGTCCAGAGAACGAGCTACCGAGCCCTCTCTGATCACAGTTCGGAGAACGAGCTACCGAGCCCTCTCCGACTTCCCATGTGCCAAGCTTCCATACTTGGACTTCTCCGTGCCAAGTCTCCATACTTGGACTTTTCCCGTGCCAAGCTCCCTGCTTGGACTTTTCACCATGCCAAACTCCCTGCTTGGACTTTTCCCGTGCCAAGCTCCCTGCTTGGACTTTTCCGAGTCAGGCCAACTCACCTCGGGTCAACCAGGTCAACCTTGACCACGGGTTGTGTTAGAGTGTATACTAAAAGCCTAGCTTTTGGTATAAACATTTATCTAGAAATAAGAATCACATTGGTCAAATGTCTACATTTATGATAAATGAAGTTATATTGTAGATAACATGGTGTGTGGTGTCACACACAGAGGATCATGTTATCAGTACCTTATAAATTATAAGCAGTAGCTCACGATCATAATGGAAAGGAATAAACCATTGGAAGGTCGTAGTGTAATTAGGTATTAGTTTATCTTAACTATATAATTACACTAGTACACTTAGAGTGTATTGAGTAGGACCATTAGAGGTCGTTTCTTTTATACTGACTTTATAAAGAAACAAAGACCTCAGTTATTATGGAAGTGTGTGCTCTTAATCCTAATATAATAACAAGCACATATATTTGATATTTATTTCTTTAATTTATCAATGGGTGAGATTTAGTTCGATGAATCAATAAGCCCGATAAGTTGGGAAATGATATCACTTATAGTGTGTGTTGTTGATTATAGAAGGAAACTGTGTCCTAGTGATCTAGGTTGAAAATGTCCCCAAGAGGAGCTCATAAGGATTGTCATGTTAAACCCTGCAGGTGGACTTAGTCCGACATGACGATGAAGTTGAGTGGTACTACTCTTGGAGCTAGATATTAATTAAGTGAGTTGTCAGTAACTTACTTAATTAGTGGACATTTGTTATCTTAAACACAGGGAGACTAACACACTCATAATAAGAAGGAGCCAAAAATGTAATTTGAGATTGGTGCGGTAGTTCAATAATAGTTCTTTAGTGGAATGAATTATTATTGATGAAATTAAGTTGTGTGTTCGGGGCGAACAAGGGATGCTTAATTTCATCGGGAGACCAAAACCAATTCCTCCTCTCGGTCCCTATCGTAGCCTTTAGTATATAGAGATTTATACCCACCGCATACCCACCTTCTTACCCATCCAATGGGGTCGGCCAAGCTAGCTTGGAACCCAAGCTAGGGTCGGCCAAGCTAGCTTGGAACCCAAGCTAGGGCCGGCCAATACCAAGTGGATGAGTCATGTAGGTGGCCGGCTAAAGCTTGGGTCCCAAGCTTAGGTGGCCGGCCACTAGAATATTAAAAAGGATTTTTAATAAAATTATTTCTTATGTGGATATCATGATTTTAAAAGAGAGTTTAAAAAATTAAAAATTTCCTTTTATAACTTTCTACAAAAGATTAAGAGAAGAGATTAATCTCTTTCCTTATTTGTAGTTTAAAAGGATGGTTTTAATTTTTGGTAAAAACTTTCCTTATTTGTAAATCATCTACATGTTTAAAAGAGAGTTTAAAATTTGAAATCTTTCCTTATTTGTTGATTAAAGGAGGATTTTAAATTTTAAGAAAACTTTCAATTTTAATCATGTTCATGATTTAAAAGAGAGTTTAAAATTAAATATTCTCTTTTATAAGTTTCTACAAAAGATTTGATATCTTTCCTTATTTGTAGATTAAAAGAGATTTTAATTTTTTAGAGATAACTTTCTTTTTATCCACATGTTTAAAAGAAATATTTTAATTTATAAAATTTCCTTTTTATTAACCACCATGAAGGGAAAAATTATTTGAGAATTTTTTATAAATTTCCGGAAGCAAATTAGGAAGTTTTAATTCTTGTGTGAATTAAAATTTCCTTGATTAAAGGGATTAAGGTGGCCGGCCATTAACATGATGAAAAGAAAATTATTTTTAATTAAATAAATTTTCCTTTTCAATGGCAAAAGAATTAAGGAAGTTTTTATTAAATTTTCCTTATTTGCCAAGACCAAGGATTATAAAAGAGGGGGTAGAGGAGGCTTCATGGTGAATGTCTCTATTATTTTTCTCCCTCTTTTCTTCTTTGGGTATGGCCGGCCCTTTCTTTTCTCTCCTCTCCTTTGTGTGGCCGAAACTCTCTCATGGTGGAGATAGCTTTGGTGGCCGGATCTAAGAAGGAGAAGAAGGAGAGAAAAGAAGCCTCTATTCTAGCATCCCTTGGAGCATGGTGGTGGTGGTCGAACCTCTTCATCCTAGAAGAAGTTTGATGGCCGAAACTTACAAGGAAGAAGAAGGTGCTTGGTGGTTCTCATCTCGGAAGATCGTTGCCCACACAACGTCCGAGGTTAGAAGAGGAATACGGTAGAAGATCAAGAGGTTTTTCTAAAAGGTATAACTAGTATTTTTCTTTCCGCATCATACTAGTTATTTTTGGAAATAATACTAAATACAAGAGGCATACGATTCTAGTATTTCAAATTTGTTTTCGATATAGTGTTCTTTTGTTTTTCTTTTCCTTGTGATTTGATTGTTCTTTTCGGTTAACCTAAAGTTATTTTAGGAAATTAAATATTAGTTTTCCATAAAAGGTTTTGTCTAGTCGGTGGTGGTTGCTCCCATATCCAAGAAGGCCATGTGCCTCGCCACGTCAGTACTGGGAACCAATTATGGAAATTAATATTTAATGGAATTAATAACTTAAGGTGATTTGGGTTGAACGTGTTAAGTTCCGCAGGAGATCCAAGTCTAAACCTAAAAGAACAAATAGATTAAGTTTTGGATCAAACGTGTTAAGTTCCGCAGGCGATCCAAAATTTAATTTAAAAGAACACATGATAGCTAGGAAAAGGTTCAGACCTTTGTACAAAATTTTTGTACAGTGGAACCTCTAGGTTTTCCGAGTAGCAACCAACAGGTTGCACCCACAATCTCCCAAGCTTGTATCCTTGTAAAACATCAAGGTACAAACATTGTCAAACATAACTCGTCAAACATCAAAACACAACTCGAGTCAAGTCAACTCGAGTCTGGTCAACCAGGTCAACCTTGACCTAAGGTTGCACCAACAATCTCCCCCTTTTTGATGTTTGACAAAACTCATAATCAAACCCATAATCAAGTTAGGTTAACCCAATAACTTAACTTAGGTTTTCCAATGTTCTTCCCTGAACATTCTCTAGACATTCTCCATTCTCCTTTCTACTCTCCCCCTTTTTGACACACATCAAAAAGAGTGAATCAAGGTCAAGAGTTTCTTCCTAATGAAAGTCCCATACCTTTCATTGAAACTCTTAATTTCCCCCTTGACACTAGAGCCAACAATTAACTTAGTGATAATCCCATATCACTCAAGTCTTTAGGAGTAAAAACTCCCCAAAAGTCAACTCCCCCTTGACTAATAGGTAAAACTCCCCCTAAAGATCAACTCCCCCTTGACCATTGCACCAACAATGTCTTGGAGAGTTTCAAACCTTTAGAACTCTAAAACACCACTTCCATAGCTGCAATTTCAGACAAATAGTCGAAATTCAGCAACTTGGCACGCCCTGATCGGTCACCAGACCAATCAGGCTCCCTCTGGATCGGTCACAGTGACCGATCCAGGCTCCCCTGGACCGATCAGAAACCCTTCTGATCGGTCCACAAACCTGATAAAGATCTGATAATTTCTGATTTCTCTCCACGAAATTCAGAAACCTCTAGAAAATTACAGAAAATTCGAAAAATTGTGAAATTTTGAGGATACATTCCTCATAACATATACTATCATGGAAAAATAGTTTTCTATGAAAATAAGTTCCATTTTCAAATCTTGATACAAAGTTCAAAAGTCTTTGAAATAGCTCAAAGTTAACTCATCTTTGTATCAACTTGTTCAATGATGAATGCTATCACTAGAAAAGCTTCATCAAGGTTTTTCAAATTAATTTTGAAATGATTTTAAACCATTTAATTTAGGACCACAATCTTTGGGCTAAATGTACATGACTTGTACATAAGCTTTCCCTATGATCCCCAATTTCGAATTAGGCTCATCTAGGCACAAGAACTATGCACCTTGATCCTAACTCATCATCCTAATATCTCACACACATCTAAGGTGTATCAAACACATTCAAGTCAATTTTGATGTGAGATATGGGTTTAGGTTAGCTTAGACTAAGGTCTCATGCATTTTCTAAACATCAATTTGATCTCCATATCAAATTATGTTTTTAACCTTAAATCCATTTCATTGATTATAAATGCAAGAGAAGAGATGATGACATGACATATAATGATATCATAAATGAAACATGTGCCAATGTCATGATGTCATGGCATAAAGTATGAAACTTAAATAGAGCATGACATTTGACTAACCTAAGCATTATCATGACATTTTAAATGATCATAAAATAAATATGATGTCATGACATGGCATATGGCAAACAATATATGGCAAATAGCACATAAAGGTATAGAAAATACCTAATTCTAGCCTTAGTTGCCATTTTTGATAATTTCGATCATTTTGCCATAAATTCTATATTCCTAAGTGTGATAGACCTCAAATCATATACCAAAGATATTTAGATCACTATGTGCCAATTAGATTGACTCTAGACAACTCCTCAAATTTGATTGGCACATTCTAATCACCTTAGGAATAATCCTTAATTTCATTTTCAAGGCTTGATTATACCTTGAAAAATCCTAAAGTGCCACCTTTTGCCATGATTAGGTTAACTACCTAGTCAAGTAAGGTTGACACACCCTAACTCATCTAGCGTGATGAAATCACGCTCCTAGGAACCCAATACCTATTGGAGCTCATTGGGTTCACTAAATATTCACTAGGGATGACTTCTCTAGCAACCCTTCTAATGACCCTTCTAGGCTTTGAAGCCTTGGTCATTTGGGACTCATCAAGATCAACTCTAGGGGTGACTCCCCTTGTGACCTTGGTGATAGTCTTCCTAACCCTAGGTCTTGTTCCATAATCGAATAGAACATAATGATAAGTGGGCTTGACCACTTGGGACTTAGGTTTGTGACCCAAACCTTTCTTGTCCTTGGACTTGGGTTTTTGACCCCTAGACCCTAGAGTCAAGTCCTCAAGAGCCTTTTCTAGAGAGTCAAGTCTTGACCTCAAGACTTGTAACACCCCTAGAAAGCCTAGATAAAGTAAGGGCAATGAGAGTACTAATGTAATAAAAAGAATGTGTAGATAGTCTACGTTGAATGTTACGATGGGAAGGATTTAGATGATTATGAAAGAAAATAAAGTTGAGAATATAAATCATCTATGCATGATTTATAATGTATGGAATTAATGTAGACAAAAGGAAGAAATATGAATACATGTATGAAATATTTATGCATAATGCATAATAGGGAAATATACGAATTATTATGTACAAAAGAAAATAAAAATGTTAGAAGAGAGATTGAACCCTGGACCTCTTGTAAGGAACATGTATAGGATACCAAAGGGGATAGGAGAATTATTGATAAGGAGAGAAAGGATTAAGTAGTTAAGAATAAGAAAGGATTCTTTTTACTTAAAAGAAAAGGAAGTAAAAAGAAATAAAAATATACATAACCAAGTTTTGAACCTTGGTTCTCTTGTGGATGCATGCATGTATTAACCAAGTGGGATAAGAGAGGATATTGTAAGAGGAGAGATAGAAAATTTTATTAAAGGAGAGAAAAGAGAGAGATTAAGAGAGAACTCACAAGGCATATCTCTAGAATATTCCTATCATAAAGAAGAGGAATAAATGGGGAGGATGAATCAAGTCAAATTTCCTCCCCTCATTTTAGTATAAATAGGCATGGAGGGGTGACTTCAAATTCATCCTCCACTCCTCTCCCTCTCCTCCTCCCTCTTGTGCCGAGACCCCTCTCCCTCTCCTCTTCTTCTTGTTGCCAAGCAACACAAGAGGAAGGAAGCTCCTCTTCCTCCTCACTCCCTCCCTCTTCTTTCTTCCTTGTTGTTGCCGAGCAACACAAGAGGAAGAAGCTTCTTCTTCCTCCCCTCTCCACCAAAAGACCTAGCCACTCCTTTCCCTCCATTTGTGCCGAACCTAGCAAGCAAGAAGAAAGGTCCAAGCAAGTTCTCAATTCTAGGAAACTTAAGCGAAGAAGGTAAGTTTCCCCTCACCTGTGGTACAAGGCTTTTTACATGTTTTTATGATTTTATGAGGATTTTAAAACCTAGAAACAAGTATGAGAAAATTCGGTTAAGAAGAGCTTTCGAAATCTAGTGATGTTTAACTAGTCTTCACTAAATGATAGATTTTCTATGCCATGGGAAAGGATTCTTCTTCATGTTTTTATACCTATATGATGCTTGATAAGAGGAGCACTTAACCCTAGAATTTCGGCCAAAAATATTTTTAAGAGGCTAGAGAAATTCATTGTTTTACTCAACTAGTACAAGGTTCTTCCTATGAAATGTTAGGGACCATGTAATTAGTTTTCTTGCTTAGAAGATGTTTGAACTAAAAGGAAACCCACCCATATGTTTCGGCCAAGAAGGGGTTTAGGGTTAGGAATACCCTTAAATTTAAATAAACATGCTCATGAGGTAGGATACAAAGATGTTAAAAGATTTGTATGTTTCGGCCAAGTTGTTCATGAACTAAATTTATATGTTTATTTCTTAGTAAATTTTACCATGAAACTCACTTAGGTTTTCATGCTTTAGACTACTTAAAAACCTAGCTAAAGAATGGTAGGTTTCGGCCATGTGAAGGAAATAAAAGAAAAAAAAAAGGAAAGAAAGAAACCTAGGAAATGTTATGAAATGAAAATTATGTAAATGCCATGATATGTGATAGCATATGAAATGCTATACATAATGAGAAGAATGAAATGTATGTAAATGTCATGATATGTGATAGCATATGAAATGCTATACATAATGAGAAGAATGAAATTATGTGAATGCCATGATATGTGATAGCATATGAAATGCTATACATAATGAGAAGAATGAAAAATGAAATGCATGAAAGATTGTTAGGGATATGATATGATAGTTATGCATGATAAATTACTTTGTATGGTTTGTACCAAGGGTGGGCTCCGTAAACGCCCCGGGGTCGATGGAATAAGACTCGGGCCTCGTCAGTAATGGGCTTCTGATGCCCTAGGTCGATGGAGTAAGACTCGGGCCTAGTATGTATGTATGGTAGGGTTCAAGACTTGCTACCTTGGACCTACGTATGATGTATGTGGTACAAACCGGGATCCCCAATGATGATGATATTAATTTCAAGTACTTACAAGTATAAGTTTTCAAATTCATGATGCATTGCCTGCATATGCGCTTGAATTAGCTAATGATTTGATATGATGCCATGATGATATGAATACGATACCTTTGTACGTTGTATGCTTATGATATTACGCATGATGTTAATATACAATGATTTTCGGTTTTAGTGAGTAGGAAAGGAACTTACTGAGCCATGAGTGCTCACAGCTTACTTTCCTTGTACCGCAGATAAAAGAACTGGATGAACTAGAGGAGCAACAGGAGGAGCGGATAATGATGTGTGTGGTGGTGGCTCGGCAAAGAACGATTCGGACAGATTAATATGATTAGTTATAGAATCAATATATGCATATTTAATCTGTGATATCATGCTTATTTAAATAAAATGAATGGTTTAAATTTTTTTTATTCTTCCGCTGTTATAACTAAAACATGTACGTAAGTAGTATAAAGAACGTAGCGCCGCCTTTGGTTGGGTAAGAAGGGCGGGCGTTTACAAGACTTGATTTTCTTTCTCTAATACCTCAAGCTTTAATTTATCATTTTTCTTTGAGGTATTCCTAGGCATGTGTCTAGTTGATTTGGGATTTCTACCTAGGTTATCCTTAACCTTAGATGAGTTGATCCTAGGGTTGGCTCTCCTAGTGTTATCCTTATCTAGGCTCACATGTTTGGCACCTAAGCATGTGTATCGATTTCTATAATTATCATGCTTATCATTATTGTCAATTGCAATCAAACTACTAGCATGCATCTTACTAGTATTGCAATAATGTGCCTTAGAGATTACCTTAGGGTTTGCCTTAGCTCCCCCTATCGATGTGCTCGGTCTCTTGTCCTTGTGAGATTGCCTCCCCCTCGGACATTGGCTCCGATAATGTCCCCTTCGTTTGCATTGGAAGCACACCACGTGCTCTTTGCCTTTGCGTATCGGGACTCCGGCTTTCTTGACCTTTGGCGCCGGTGGAGACTTTCTAATCCTCTTTGGACACTTACTCTTGTAGTGCCCAAATTCCCTACACTCAAAGCACATTATGTGTAATTTGCTAGAAATTAAAATGCTTGAGTTACCTAGGTTTGAGGTGGGATGTAAACTCTCTCCTTCATCCCTTCCGGAGGTAGAAGCTTCTTCTTCTTGCTCCGATCTTGAAGAAGAACTCTCCTCCTTTTCTTCCTTAGATGTTGAGTGGCCCTCAACTTCTAATTCCATGCCTCCATGAAGTGAGCTACTTAGCTCACTTGACTCCTCTTCATGACTTAAAGTGGAGCTTCCCTCATGGAACTTGGCCAAGTTGTTCCACAACTCCTTGGCATTGTTATATCCACCTATCCTACACAAAACATCATTAGGTAAAGAAACTTCAAAAATTTTCAATACCTCATCGTTGACTAGGGATTGGTGGACTTGTTCCTTGGTCCACTCCTTCTTCTCTAGGGTTTCTCCTTTCTTGTCCATCGGAGACTTGAAACCTAATTGAACACAACTCCAATTTTCAAGGTTAGTCATAAGAAAGTACTTCATTCTTACCTTACAAAACGCGAAGTCGTCGCGATCGTAGAAAGGTGGAATTGTGATGTCCTCTCCGAGTTGATCCATCTCTAGCTTGTGCTCCCTCGGGTGTTAATCCAACGAAGAGCGACCTCGCTCTGATACAACTTGTTAGGATCAATGATCGCGGCTAGAGAGGGGGGGTGTGAATAGCCGCCCCAAATCTTCGTGTTTCTTTCTACAATTAGGGTTAGCGCAGCGGAAATAACTAAATAGAAACGCAAAAAGGAAAGATCAAACCTCAAACTCGAACTTGACGATGTAACGAGGTTCGGAGATGAAACTCCTACTCCTCGGCGTGTCCGTAAGGTGGACGAAGCCTATCAATCCGTTGGTGGATGAGTCCCCGGAGAACCGGCTAATATAAACTCCTTATGGATGGAGAAACCTCGCCACAATGTTTTGCAAAAGCAATACAGGAGTAGAAAGCAGCAAGAAGCAAAATACAATACAAATGTATGAAACACCTTCGCTTACTTGCCTTCTGTTCGACTGGATGAAGCAGCAACTTCAAGTGACGCCTACAACAGCAGGAACCCAGCCGAAAGGAAGCTCACGCGAAGCTTAGACGAGAGCTTAGCAAAGCTCTAGAGAAGAAACCAGGAAGAACTTGCAGAAGCAAGAAGAAAAACCTGTAGAGTCGCTCGACTCTTTATATAGCTGAACCTGCAAACCTGTGAAAGCAGAAGAAACACAGAAGACCGAGATCTAGCCGTTGTCACTCACAACGGCTAGTCCTGGACCGATCAGGCTCCAACCTGATCGGTCCACACTGTCCCTGATCGGTCTTGGGGACCGATAAGGCTAAGCCTGGACCGATCAAGCTATGTCCTGATCGGTCCAGGAGGAGTCCTTTCTCCTTCTTCTCTTCTGTTTGCCTCCTGATCGGTCTTCAGACTGATCAGATAATCCACAGAAGCATTCTGTTTGATTACTGATCGGTCACCAGACCGATCAGCCGTATCACTGGATCGGTCCCCAGATCGATCCAGAGCTTGGTTTTTCCCAAGTCTCCCACACTAACATCCGGTCAACCTTGACCTGTTGGTACATCATGCTTAGCATCCGGTCACTCCCTTGACCTGCTAAGACTCCCCACCAAGTGTCCGGTCAATCCCTTTGACCCACTTGGACTTTTCTCTTCGTGTTAAGTATCCGGTCACTCCCTTGACCTACTTGACCTTCTCAACACCAGATGTCCGATCACCCTTGATCCATCTGGATTTTCCCTTGCCCGGCTTCACTTACCAGGACTTTCACCTAGCTTCACTCACTAGGGTTTTCACCTGGCTTCACTCACCAGGATTTCTAATCTGCCCAGTTTCACTCACCAGGACTTTCCAACAGCCTAGCTTCACTCACCAGGACTTTCCCCATCCAGTCCAGAGAACGAGCTACCGAGCCCTCTCTGACCACAGTTCGGAGAACGAGCTACCGTGCCCTCTCCGACTTCCCATGTGCCAAGCTTCCATACTTGGACTTCTCCGTGCCAAGTCTCCATACTTGGACTTTTCCCGTGCCAAGCTCCCTGCTTGGACTTTTCACCATGCCAAACTCCCTGCTTGGACTTTTCCCGTGCCAAGCTCCCTGCTTGGACTTTTCCCGTGCCAAGCTCCCTGCTTGGACTTTTCCGAGTCAGGTCAACTCACCTCGGGTCAACCAGGTCAACCTTGACCACGGGTTGCACCCACAATCTCCCAAGCTTGTATCCTTGTAAAACATCAAGGTACAAACATTGTCAAACATAACTCGTCAAACATCAAAACACAACTCGAGTCAAGTCAACTCGAGTCTGGTCAACCAGGTCAACCTTGACCTAAGGTTGCACCAACAGAAAGGTTACCACAAAATAGGTTGGGCTGAACGGCCGGAATACAAAAAAGTTCATAAAAAGAAAAAAAAATGCTTATCACGCGTCAAAGTCAAAAAGATTGTCAGGGATGGCGCCCATCACGGTCGCGAGGTCCTCGAGGGGGATGGCCAGCTCGGCGGGCAGATGGCCCTTGGTCTTCAGGTAATCCATCGCCGCCTTAATCGCTTCTTCGAAAGTGAGGGACATCTTGTCGGTAAACTTCTCTCCGAAATCTTCCGAGCGGAGATACGCCTTCCTCACTTCGTCAGAACGAGCCGACTCCCCCTCTTGATATTCTTTGAGCGCGGCGTGAGCAGCGTCGCTGGCGGCTTGGAGATCCTTCAAGTCTCCATCAAACCTTTGGAGATCGGCCGAGCGACTCTCCTTCTCGGTGGCCAACAGAGCATCCAGGTCCTTGATGCGTTGCTCCAGCCCCCTGATCTCCACCTTCATTCGGTCCATATCATCGATGGCCTGGCGCTTTCGGGTGGTCTCCGTCTTGATCTCCTTATCTCGTTGCTTGATCATCGCTTCAAGCCGAACAACCTTGCTCGCCAGATCGGAAGCCCGTTTCCGTTCGGCTTCCAGTAATTTTTTGGCTTTCTCCAGAGCAGCCGTCGACTGTTGGATGTCCCCCGCGGCCTTGAGTTTTTTCAACTCATCCTCCAGCTCGGCCAACCGATCGCTAATGGCGATCTTCTCCACCCAGTTCTGCTAGCAAGTGTGAACAGGTTAAAAACATAATTCAAATACGCAAACAAAGAAAAAGAGCATACTCCGGTGGCCTGTTGTAGATTGTTGTCACCGAGCTGCCCGGGAGTCAGCATGGCTATTCGACGCCGAGCATCCACCCAAGCTTGGGCAAGAGGGCCCGTCAAGGTGATCTGCTGCTCAGGGACCATTGGCCGATCAGCAGCAACCATGTACGCCTCCGAAGGAAGGCGCAGAACGGTTTTAATTAAATTCTGGCCGCTCGGCTCGCTCTGAGAAGCAGCGGCCTTACCGGATGGCCCATCGGTAGACGAGGAAGGAAGCTCACCCAAACGCCTGATACGGCGTAGAGTTCTTGAAGGACTGGACGGCGGCACCTCAGAGCTTGCCCTCGGAGAGCCATGTGGGGTCGGGGTACTCTCTAGGGAAACCGTCCCGGACAGCACCGGAGCATCCGCGCCCCGCTCGGGCTGTGGCTCATCAAGTGGAGTTGAGGCAGTGGCAGATTCCGGTCGTCGGCGCTTCCGAGTGACTAGCGGAACATCATCGGCCGAGCGGCCCTCCACCTCAGCTTGGTTAGAAGTTTCAGTGTTGCCCGCTGCTTCGTCGTGAGAGGTAGCAGCAGCTAAGGCTTCAGGGGCATCCTGAGTCCCCTCACCTGATTCGCCGATCGGATCGGCTGGATCAAGGCCCCGCTCGGCGACCTCCTTGTTCTTCACCGCCTCAATCTGAGCGGCTTTCAATTTGAGCTTCTCGGTCGCCTTAGCACGCCACATAACTTCAGCTGTAGAAACAAAGATTAAATCAATTAGAACAAAAGAAAAAGGAGAGACGAGAATCGCTTACTCATGCTGCAGGGCAGATCGGCTGCGGTGGAAGACAGGCCGAATATATACATTACTCCTGGGAGGAGTAGCTTGTCAATGTGATAGCGTTGACCCACCAACCGCTCGGCCGCATGAAGGTAGGCCGCATCGCCTCTAAACTTGCCGAGCTCCGGTTGCGCCGGCATCGCCGTCTGCCACTTGGTACGAAAAGTTGGCCGCCCAGGAAAACGCACATAGAAAAAGTGCTCCTTCCAATGTTTGTTGGAGCTCGGCATATTGTCAAAGAGGACGAAGCCTATCCTAGACTGGAAGATAAAAGTACCCCACTCGGCTTGCTTGGGATAAAAAAAGTAGTGAAAAATCTTAGGCTCGAGGGGGATGTTGTTCAGTTTGAAAAGGACTACTACTCCGCTCAGCAGCCTAATGGAGTTGGGGACTACCTGGCCGAGCGGAATGCGAAAGTAATTGCAGATTTGTAAGAAGAACTTGTGAGGGGGGAAACGCAGCCCGGCCAAAAATTGGTCTCGGAAGAAAAGAACGGTGCCGGGCGGCGGTTCATGAGGCCGATCGGTCGGTGTGGCTAATACTATTTGGTGGTCGGAAGGAATGTCGTAAGCCCGAGCGAGACGCAACGCGCCCTCCTCGTCAAAACGGCTCTCCATGGTCATGTACCACAGACCCGGAGCGCAGCCGGTCGACTGCGAGGTGCTAGTCATGATCGAAAGACAAAAATACGGGACCAAAAGGGAAGGTTCAAGCAAAGAATGGAGGAAGACCGATTGAAGGAAGCGATTAACAGAAAGAAGAAAACGTTGGGAGCGGGAAAGAGGATCTTACGAGCAAGAGAGAGGATCGCCGAGGGCCTGGGGGTTGCCGAAGAGTTGAGGGGCAAGGTCGCGGCGGAGAAGAAAACGAGCAGAGGGGCGCCGGAGAAGGATGAAGCAACAATGCGGCGGAAGCGGAGTTGCGGGCTTTATATCGCCGCCCGGGAGCAATCTCCACCGTCCGATCCAGGTCGCCGATAACGAGGTCATCATCCATCCGTCCATTTCAAACGGCGGCTGTCCCATCGGAAGTGACGCCACCGCCATACGCTGACAAACGCACGATCGCCACGTGTCAGCAGGATACTGACCGCATTTAATGAGCTCCCCTTGCCGTGCGTAACGCACGTGATGGGTAGTGGGGGAGAGCATCGGACAGGGATTCCAAGAGGACACAAGGCACAGACAAGATACCGCCGAACGGATGAGTATCCCTATGCCTGGCCGAGCAGCCTAACGCAGTGATCACTGCTCAGTCAGATCGGCAGTCCAGTCAGTCGGACTTCGCCTCCTTCGACTAGACTCGAGGGGAAGGCAAGTGATCCGGTGGTAAGAGCCCGCGACCCCCTAACGAGGGGTCAACGCCACGTGGAGGTCAAAGGGCCAGGTGGTCCGTCGAAGAACGGTGAGCTGATCGGACTCATGAGAAAAGGGCAGACCGATCTGTCTGCCAGTAAACATCTAAGGCACCCTGACAGAGATCGGGGTTCCGACGCTCAATGGAACAGTAAATAATGACCGAGCGGAAGGGTGCGCCGCCCGACCGGCGCAGGGAATAAGGGCCGTCCGGACGGCGCTCTTCGTCCAGCCGGACGGACGGACATCCTGGCCGGCTAGGGGTAGATAGGGACAGGAACATCTGCTGACAGCCGTCAAGTCCTAGAGCTAGGCCATACTCCTAGTCTGACGGCCAGGTGTTCTCTTGTCCCATCGAAGACATGCTTGGACTGTAGCAGTATGGTGTCAGGTAAGCTTTCTGACAGGTGCATACCGAGGTATGGGTTGCGGACACGTATGCGCCTCGGTGGGCGTGCATTGGTTCTTTCACCGCTCTATATAAAGGGCCTCTTACTTCGCCGGAGGTACGCGAAAAACATCTCTGGAGCCACTCTTTTCCACTGTCTGCTTGCCTGACTTGAGCGTCGGAGGGTCGCCGCCGGGAATCCCTTCTCGGCCCGACTTCTGTGCAGGTTCGCCGGAGCTTCGGAGGCCTACTCCATCGACTAGGAGCGTGCCACGTGTCCAGCGTCCTTTGGTTCGACGATTCGGACAGGATCACATAGAAAACCCTGACGGAATTTTTATTCAAAATTAATTGAATAAAAGCAATAGAACATGAGGGATTCAAGTTATACCCTTGCAATTTCAAAACTTAATTTTCATAATTATAACGCCACTTTTCTTGCTTATAGAGATAATATCTAACTGTAGAACATCATGATAACGTGTATATCATATATTTAATACTTTTTACAAACCTGGTATATGGTAAATAGTTAATACTTAGGAATTTTGTGATAAATCGAAACAATTGGGTAGAAGAATGGATAGATGAGTTTTCTTTATTTATTTATTTATTTATTTGTAAAAATTACAATCACTTAAAAATATTTTTTACTTTGAAATGCATTATGTGATAACACAAATGCATACAAATATATTGTAACAAAGAGTAAAAAATATTATAAAATAATTAACTGATCAATAATTATGTGATGGAGAATAAAAATATACTATAACTATAAACTAGATTTGCAATTGTTAAAATACAACGGAAATAAAAGAAACAAATACAAACAATAAAAACACAACAAATAAAACTTTACGTGATTCAAGGTAGCACCATTATACTTTCTTCTTCTCAAACACCTTTTACATGGTTCAAGGTAGCATCATTATACTTTCTTCTTCTAGGACATCTTTCGAAGGTGGAAAAATCTCTTACATATATGTTCTCTTACTAGTAATATAAATATATACAAAGATAAAAATTAAAATGAAATACGATGTAAAAATTAATTTATAACTGTGATCTTTGCTTTTGATGTTCCTCGCAGTGCACGTTGCAACAGTCCTTCCGAACTTGCCTGTGTGAGTCCATGTCAAACTGTAAGCAAATGTGACATAAAATGCAGTCCAGGAAGCTCATGGACTTTGAAAGGGGGAGGATTAAAAGTAATCCTTTTGAGTATATCCTTAGAAAGGATAAGTTCTCATGGACTCTGAAAGGTGAAGGTTCCGTAGGATCGAGAAATAGTACTAGAGAGGGGGTAAATAGAGCTTATGATTTTTTTCATATTTTTCATAAAAAATCAAAGTAAAAGATGCATAGTAGAATAACAAAAAAAAAATATATACACAATTTATTTTACTTGGTTTAGAACCTATGACGACTTCTACTCTAAGGTCCGTGATCGTCGGCCGCTTTCGTTAGACAATTCACTATCAATTCGGAAATATACAAAATATGAAGATACAAATTTTGCTTTAAGTAAAAGTATCGACAATAAAAAAGTTTCGGTGTAGGGTGCAGTTGTTAGAGCAGTGTTGCAACATAATAACGTTGGAGATCGGAGTAGTGTGGTGAACTTTCAAGCATTTGGTTGCTTTTTGAAGTTGTATGTCTACTGTTGGTCGAACCCTCCTTATAAAGGAGGATCTAGGTGCCTCTATGCCATCAAGGCACCTTATATAATCGAAGCTTATCTGATCCGCACTCGTCAAGCATTATCCAAGTCCAGGCGCCTCAATCCTTTGAGGTGCTTGGATTGTTGCCATGTCGAACGCTGAGTGGAGCTCCTCCTAGTCTCCTCTATCCTATCCCAAGTGTCTCAATCCCTTTAGGCACCTGGATCTGAAGTGCACTAACTAACCAAAAGTTGACACCTCACCTTGCTTTGCACATTGAGGTGATAGAGGTGTCTGAATACCTTTCTAGTGCCTATATCTTGAGGCGTCTGGATCCATCCATGCGTCTGTATTAGCTGCTCCGAGCTTAGTTAACTCTATAAAACTAAATTAGCACAAACAAACATATAATATGAAATTAGCACATTTTGATAGTCTCGGACTGTCCGATCCTGACTTTTAGGTTTCCCATGAAATCCTATGTTGGACCAACATCTATTGTTCTCTCACCAACGAACTCATCCTCACTTACTCATCTCTAGAGAAATTATCTTTTCCAAACACTTATTTGGACTTTTGCTCAGCTCTGATCTTGACCTCTGGGACTTCCACTAGACGTCCAATCCTCAACCCTCCTAGACTTTCGTCTGATGTATGCGACCCCCCTAGGACTTCTTCCTGATGTCCTCAAAGTCTTCTACCTAGTCCACCCGACTAGGACTTCGTGTTCAATCCTCTCGACCTGAACTTCATGCCCAATCCTCTCGACCAAGACTTTGTTACCTAGCCTCAACTAGGTCTTGTATATACACTCAGATAAGTTTGTTAGATCACAAATAAACTTAACTTTGAACCTTTACCAATATTAAAATACAGGTTTGATTAGTTAATGCTTTCAGCACCAACAGGAGCGTGAACAACCCCTTTAGATACATCCTCGGAAAGATTAAGTCCTTATGGACTCCAAAAGGTGAAGGATCAAGAACAACTCCTTTGGGTACATCCTTAAAAAAATCTCATGGACTTAAAGGTATATGGACTCGAAAGTTCACAACCTCATAAGTACATAGACTTAAAAGTGCATGGACTCAAAAGTAAAAGAAATCAAAAGTATAAGGATTGGAAGCATCCCCTTTGAGAACATCCCTAAATTAATCTGGCTATTAGTGTATCTTCTCGAGTAAATCCTTTCTAGTTCCTACTTTCCATAACCAACTGATGACACGGGAGCATCCCCGCTAGAGAATGTCCACAGGTTGTCACCCAAGCTAGCGAGAACATTCCCCATGGGAATATCTCCACTGGGTTATCTCCCCTCTGATTATTCTACTTTATCATCTCTATTTAATATCTCTCTAACTGGCAGTTCGGCAAAGGACGATGCTAGCTAGTTCGCGAGAGTAGTTCCTCTGTGGAGACATCTCCCATGCACTTCAGTCCTCCCAACCAATCCGCTGATTCACTCCTAGCAACGCTCCTTGATTCAAAAGTCCAACCTAACAGAAGGCATAGTCAGCTATGTCATGAAAGAAGTCCATTATGGAACTTCTTCACTAAATCCATGTAGTGAAGTCTGAGAATAGCAGAAAATATAGAAAGGCAGTGGAAATGGGTTGGCTCGTAGTTCATAGGCTAATAGAAAGGGGAATATCCATCAAATCATAGCATGCTCCATATCTAATCAAATGACAACCATTATTCCGTACCTAAAAGTTGGCTCATACCTGTCCATAACATGGTGAGCCCCAGATGTCAGAGTATCTCTTTGACATGAAGTGATAGCTGCCTCATGCATGAAATCATTTCTTTCCCATGCCACATAAAGGTGAACTTACTGTTGGTGTAGTTTGCACTAACAGTTTAACTCAGATGTCGATGAATGACAAGTGAGTTAAGTTAGATGTTTTGTGATCTAACTACTTTACCGAGTGTGTAGGAATTGACGAGTCCAAAGGACCGGATACCAGGCTGAAATCCAGCTAGGTCCGCGGGACCGGATAGCTGGTCCAAAGACCATATAGGTCAACGGGCCGATCGGATATCTGGCATGAAGTCTAGTTGGGTTCACGGGACCGGACAACCAGCAGAAGTCTAGTTGGGTCCGCGGGACCAGACAACTAGCATGAAGACCTGGTGGGTCAAGAGGCTAGTCAACTAACAACAAATTGGTAAGCAAAGATAGGTCACTGGAGAAGAGTGACTAGGTGAGTATGCGTTCCCCGAAGACTGGACTAGAAACTCAAAGTCAGGACTGGACAGTCCTAAGGCTGTCAAAACTTATCTTTATATGTTTTATTATTTGTTATTTTAACTCTATTTTGCAGGAAGACTACCATTTGTGCAGTTTAGAATATTATCAAAATCGGTCGAGAGAACCTCAGGATCAATCGTCCGAACCTCAGGATCGGTCGACCGAATAGTGGATATGCGGTGCCCAAGATCAGCTAGATTGATCGGATCAGTCCAGATAAGCTAGCAAAGATAGCGGGATTAGTCGACCGAACGGAGAGATCGGTAAACCAAATGAAGACTCATCCGAAGCTGAATCTGGATGGGAAGATGAACCGAATCAGGCAGGAATGGTCGACCGAATAGCTGGATCAATCGACCGATTAGCGTCGAGTCAAACTCTAGTCCCAAGATCAGTGGATTTAGATCAAGTCTAGCTCAGCTATATAAAGGGCCTTGACCAACACTTCGAATACACGAAAAAAAGATAGAACTTGATATTGAGCTTCTACGATCCTTTTGCTACTTCGACTACAATCTTCTACTGCACTACTACCCCCACAATATCCAACCACTACCGACAGACCAATACACGAGCCTGTTCAGATTCCTATCTTTTAAAGTGTTGGTAACGAATTTTTTATTTACTGTTTACCTGTCATACTTGCAAAAAGGAAGTGTAGGTTGTTGCATTGTCCTACTTTCATCTTGCATTCGATAACCTCTTCCGGGGGTACCGGAAGAGACGTTTAGTGGATTACCCATTGATAGATCCACGGGACCTAGGTCTTGGAGTTGGAGTCGTTGCAAGCTCTGAACCAAGTAAACTGACTATGTTTGCATATTTCCTTGTGCATCTTTTCTGCTTTGTTGTCTAACTTAGTTTTCCGCTACATACTTTGATCTTAGTTTTAAAAAGAAAAGATAAGTTTTCCAAAACCACGTAATTCACCCCCCCCCTTTCACGTGTGACTCGATCCAACAAGTGGTATCAGAGCAAGGTTCTGTTCTGAATTGGTGTAACCACCAATCAAGCTGGGGGAATCGTTTTATTTTTGGATTTCAGATTTTTAAAACTTATTTGAATTGGTAAAATTTACCTTTTTCAAATAAATCTTTTTCGTACGACTTTACTTAAAGTTGGTGCAACACCACTCGAGTCATCTATAGTTATTTTTTTTAAGCACTGCTAATCCAAGATCAAGTCTTGGTACCTCCCTCTAGTTTTCTTTATTAGCAAGGTTCATGGTCCAAAACGAGGGATACAACATTGTTCGTCTATGACTCTTCAATGAGGACGATTTTTCATACTGGAAGAAGCAGATGGAGGTGTACCTAAAGACTGACTTTGACCAATGGTTTAGCGTCACCAAAGGGTTTATAAAGGACAACATCTATGCAATTAACCTAACCAATTCTTCACTTAAGTGTCACAATAAACTTGGTTATGGCATAGAAGAATGTCCTACACAAAATTTAAAAACCTAACATAAATTAAATGGTTTAGTTAGAGGATTACCAAAATTACCTGACTTAGACTTAACAATTTGCAATACCCATCAACAAAGAAAGCAAATCAAATCAACCCACAAATAAACTAATCAAACTCAAACTAATTCAATACTAGAATTATTGCACCTAGACCTATTTGACTCCCATGGAATCAAATTCATGAATGGGAGTCTTTATTGCCTAGTAATAATAAATGATTACTCGAGATTACCTGGGTAAAATTCTTAAAAAATAAAGATGAAACGTTTGAAGTGTTCAATAATTTTTGCAAACAAACTAAAAATAAAAAGACCAAAAAATAAAATGAATTAGAAGTGATAATGGAGGTGAATTTAAGAATCATAACTTTAATCTATTTTGCCTTGAAAATGATTATCATCATGAATTTTCATGCCCTAAAACACTCTAACAAAATAGAGTAGTAGAAAAAAAAATAGAACCCTGCTTAAAGCCTCTAGGACAATGCTAAATGAATATCAACTTCCAAAATACTTTTAGGCAAAAACTATTAGTACAACCTGCTATGTACAAAATACAACCACAATAAATAAAAATCATAATAAGACTTTATTTGAACTCTATTATAATAAAATACCCAATATCAAATACTTTAAAGTATTCGGATGCCCAGTTTATATATTAAATACAAGAGAACACTTAGGAAAATTTACCTCAAAAGTAGAAAATAAAATTTTTATGAGTTACTCATTAAATAGTAGAGGGTACAGAGTATATAACAAAAATACACTAAGAATTGAAGAGACCACAAATGTAAAATTTGAAGAATCTAACCTGAACCTAGAACAAACTCATATTCAACCAATTGACTTTGTTAGATGTAGCACTAATCTATGGGGACCAAGTGACAAAGAAGGACATTAATCTCAAGAACAACAAACTAGAACCATAAGAGTTAACCCAAACCATCTACTTGACTAAGTAATTGGTGACCCAGATCTAAGAGTCCAAACTAGATCATCCTTTAGAAACTTAAGTCAAATAGCTTTAATCTCTAACATCGAACCCAAAACAATAAAAGAATCATTAAGTGATCCAAATTGGATCTTAGCCATGCAAGAGGAACTAGCCCAATTTGAAAGAAATGAGGTATGAGATTTAGTTCTATTACCATAAAATAAAAGGATAATCGAAACCAAATGGGTCTTTAGAAACAAACTAAATGAAAAGGGGGGAGTTGTTAGAAACAAGGTCAGATTAGTAGCAAAAGGATTCATCCAAATTGAGGTGTTTGACTATGATGAAACCTATGCACCAATTGCTAGACTCGAATCAATTAGAATGTTACTGAGTTATGCAACTCATAAGAGATTCAAAGTATATCAAATGGATGTTAAGTCAGCCTTTCTAAATGGACTAATTAAGGAAGAGGTGTATGTAGGTCAACCCCTTGGGTTTGAAAACTTATAATACCCTAATCATGTGTTCAAATTAAAGAAAGTCTTGTATGACCTAAAATAGGCCCCTAGAGCTTGGTATGAAAGGCAGACCACATACTTAATCTCAAAAAGCTTCAAACAAGGTCAAATAGGCCCAACCCTTTATGTAAAAGTAATTAATCAAGATCTATTTATAGTTCAACTCTATGTGGACGATATAATATTTGGATCAACTAACTCAAAATTGTTACAAGAATTCATAACGTTAATGGAATAGGAGTTTGAAATGAGTCTAGTAGGACAACTAACATCTTCCTAGGTTTACAAATCAAATAAACAAATGAAGGTAACTATGTTTATCAACAAAAATATACACTTGAATTACTTAAAAAATTGGAATGGAAAACTCTAAAGACATTAAAACTCTAATGGCTACCAATACAACCCTAGATAGTGACCCAAATGGAAAACCTATAGACCTAAAATATTATAAAAGTGTCATAGAAAGCCTACTGTACCTAACTACAAGTTTACCAAATATCTTATTTGTAATCAGTATGTATGCTAAGTACCAGACTTGTGCCAAGGAATCACACTTGGGTAATGTTAAAAGAATTTTTAGATATTTAAAGGGTACATCCAACGTAGGAATGTGGTACCCTAGGATAGCAAATGTTGAACTTATAGGTTACTCTGACTCAGATTATGTCGGCTGCAAAATCGATATGAAAAGTACAAGAGATGGTTGTCAATTACTTAAATCATCACTTGTCAGTTGATTTAGTAGAAAGCAGCACTATGTTGCTTTATCTACTACTGAGGCAGGATATATAGTGATAGGGAGATGTGTTGCATAACTCCTATGGATGATGCACACCCTAAAAGACTTCAATCTAAACTTTAAAAACACAAAAGTATTCATTGATAACATTAGCTCAATCAACATGAAAAAAATCCAGTGCATCATTCAAGAACTAAACACATTGAGACAAAACACCATTTTATTATAGATCATGTCACTAAGGGAGATATTGAACTTAAGTATATTGAGTCTAAATCTAACTTAGCTGACATATTTACTAAACAACTCCCTGAGAATGAATTTAGCAACTTGCGATGATAACTAGGAATGCGTTTCATAGAATAGGACTTCTCTTCAAATAATTTCTTAAAATGGTTTGAAAAATCTAAGGAAAAATCTTTACTTTTATCTTTTTAAAATTCTCATTTCCTTAGACTTTCAAAATTGATTTCAGCCTTAGACTAGGTCAAATCCATAAAATGTATGTTCTTATAGATCTAGGACTTGAGTATCTTACAAACACACTAAGTTTACCTTAATTGTGTATTCACAAACTTAGACTAGCGTGAGATGCGTAGGCCCTTTGCCTGGACTTAAGATGTTTATATCTGTGCATCAACACAAGTCTGGGCGAGAAATACCAAATTATAGTGATCAGGTTAAGTAATCCGTCTTAGTTATATACTAACTATATACTTAACTTGACTAACCAAATGTGCACTTTATCTTCTGATAGTTAGTTAGTAACTACTGATTACTTTGTAAACATTTTAACATTAATTTGACAAGCTATTTTTTCTTGAAAATTTTTTTGTTACTTTATCAAAATGTACGTTTTATAAATTTAACTACAAGTATTTTAAAACTATTTTAAACTATAGTTTGAAATATGTTTTAAGCACACACTTTAAAAAGGTTTTAACAAGTTTTGTACAACTCTTGCAAAAGTGTTTTAAACCACCTTTTACTTTCACAAACCTTTTAAACTTTGTTCGAAAATCATCTTTTCATATTTCTGAAAAATTATTTTACTTAGCATTTTTTTTGTTTATGAAAAACCTTTGACTCCTTCCCCCAATAATCCTAAAAGTTTTTTAGGAAAACCCCTTGACTATTTCCCTAAATACTTTACTTAGTACACTTTTTCATTTGTTGATTCATTTTTTTTTATGAATGTCAAAGGGGAAGGGTTATGGTTAAAGTTAGAAAACAAATGAGAATTAGAATAACTTAACTCTAAAAATGATAAAGAGAACAAAACTAAGTATCTCATTTTCTGTTGCTTCTCTTAGAATCTTTTTGTATGTACTTGTCATATATTTTTCCTAACTTAACCCAGATTGTCATTGTATCAAAAGGAAAAGATTGTTGATGTAGTTTGCATTAATGGTCTAACTCAGATTTTGATGAATGACAAGTGAATTAAGTTAGATGTTTTGTGATCTAACTGCTTTACCGAGTGTGTAGGAATTGACAAGTCCGAATGACTAGACACCAGGCTGAAATCCAGCTAGGTCTGCAGGATGAGATAGCTGGTGCGAAGACCAGATAGATCAACGGACCGACCGAATATCTAGTAGGAAGTTTGGTTGGGTCTGTAGGACCGGACAATCGACAGAAATCTAGTTGGGTCCACGGGGCTGGACAACTGGCATAAAGACCTGGTGGGTGAAGAGGTTAGTCAACCAACAACAAATTGGTAAGTAAATTTAGGTCACTGGATAAGAGTCACTAGGTGAGAGTGCATTCCCTGTAGAGGTGACAGTAGGCATCCATCCGACTTAGAGTTTCAGCGAAACTCAAAGTCAGGACCGGACATTCGGAGGGCTATCAAAACTTATCTTTACATGTTTTATTATTTGTTATCCTAACTCTGTTTTACAGGAAGACTAACATTTGTGCAGGTTAGAATTTTACTGGAATTGATCGACCAAACATTCAGATTAGTCAACCGAACCTTGGAGATCATATCAGCTTGTAGCTAAGGCTCGACCAAGGGATCGATCGACCGAACCTCGGGATCGATTGACCAAACAGTGGATATGCGGTGACTGTGATTAGGCCGGATTCATCAAATCAGACCAGATAAGCTAGCGAAGATAGTCGGATCGGTCGACCGAATGGAAGGATCAGTCAACCGAACGAAGACTCATCTGAAGCTGAATCTGGACGGGAAGATGGACCGAATCAGGCAAGAACGCTTGACCGAACAGCTAGATCGATTGATTGAAAAGCTGGATCAGTTGACCGATCAACGTCAAGTCAAACCCTGATACCGAGATCAGTGAATCAGGATCAAGTCTAGGTCAGCTATATAAAGGGCCTTGACCAGTACTTCGAATACACAAAAAAAGATAGAACTTGATACTGAGCTTCTATGATTCTTTTGCTGCTTCGACTATGATCTGCTGCTGCTGCACTACTACCCTGCGATATCCAACCATTCTTGGCAGATCAACACCAACACACGAGCCTATTCAGATTCCTATCTTCTAAAGTGTTGGTAATGAATTTTTTATTTACTATTTTACTTGTCATACTTACAAAAAGGAAGTGTAGGTTGTTACACTGTCCTACTTTCATCTTATATTCAATAACCTCTTCTAGGGGTACCAGAAGAGACGTTTAGTGGATTACCCATCGATAGGTCCACAGGACCTGGCTCTTGGAGTAGGAGTTGTCGCAAGCTCCGAACCAAGTAAACCGAGTGTGTTTGCGTACTTCCTTGTGTGTCTTTTCTGCTTCGTTGTCTAACTTAGTTTTCCGTTGTGTACTTTAATCTTAGTTTTAAAAAGAAAATGTAAGTTTTCTAAACCACATGATTCACCCCCCCTTTCACGTGTGACTCGATCCAACACTCACAAGTGGTTGTGCACACAAAACCAAGCTCCATTTATGTAAAAGGGTAAAAGAAGCTCAATGAAAGGGACTTCTTCCCTTCTTCTCAACTGGAATCACCCCAACAAAAATGTAGTCTACGTTGTGAGTAAAGAAGGAGTCTAAACAAGGGGTTAACCTAGTATGTTGGTGCAAGAAGTATCAGATGATTGAACTCAATTTTTGATAATAGTAAAGGGTTCAAAGTTAAGGATTATTATAGTTCTAATAAGTCTGACTGATTGTGTAGAAAAGTCATAAGCGAGTTTAGGCAAAGTAAAAAATCTTAGTGAATACTAGGCAGATGAAAAGTCCTAGTTGAGGCTAAACAAAGAGGTTCTAGTCTAAGGGACTATACAAAAGTTTTAGAAGGTCGAGGACATCAAACAAAAAATTCTACTGGTCAAGGATAATAGGTGAAAGTCCTGGAGGACATAGACACAAGGTGGAAGACTGGATGGGTATGGGATTGAATGTCCTATGGAAAGTTCTGAAGTCTCTGATGCTAAGTAAAAATCCAAATGGTCTAGAGGAGTAGTTTGACATTAGGTAAACTTTCTTGAGAGGAGTAGGTGAGGACGTGTTTCCCGTTGAGGGAATAGTAGACATCAGTTTGACCTAGAATTTCATATGAAATCTAAAGTCAAAACCAGACAGTCTTGAGACTGTCCAAATTATTATATTATGTCTATTTTTTCTAACTATGTGGTGTAGAAATCGAAGTTGAAAGTTAGCCAGAAAAGAGGTGCCCAAGAAGGGTCTAGTTACCCGAAGGTTCGGGTGCCCGAACCAGATCCAAGTGCCTAGATTGACTCGAACCTAGAGAGGCGCCCAGTTGAGATTGCAAACACTGATTGGTTAGCACACGTTATAGTCTAGGCACCCAGACGGGTCTAAGCGCCCAGAGACGGAAAAACTTTGGCGGATAGAGTCTCACTGAGGTCACACCATGTCAACTTAATGGGGTCATCCGGAACCAGTCCAAGTGCCTGGACAAGGCTATAAAAGGAGGGTTAGACCAACACATCAATAACAACAACTCTAACGATTTACTCTTTTATGCGCTGGTCCAAAGACAATTCGACGATGTTGTAACACTTCTTTGACGACTGAAATCATGAATCTATGAATCTTTAGTCGTCGGTATATTTATTTCTATTAATTGTACTTTAAATTCTGAATTCTCTTGTAATATTCGAGCTAATAGTGGATTATCCATCAAAAGTACTCAACTAGTGCGGACCTTAGAGTAGGAGTTGTTATAGGCTCCAAACCAAGTAAAAAATAAAAGGTGTTAGCGATTGTTTTTTCTTTACTTTATTTTCTACTTTGTATTCTCTATTTTCCAAAAAAAAATGAAAAGGTGACTTGCTCTATTTATCGCCCCTCCCCTCTCTAGCTTGCTTTTACAATCCTACACAGTCAACCATTATTCTTCTTCCACTTCTTCTTCTTTCTTTCAAGTCCTCTTCTCAACAAGATACACTGTTCCATAGCTTGCTAAAGTCCTTCCCCTAGCAGAAGACACATCAGCTCTCAAAAAACCTTTCCTAAAGGAAAGACACATTGGCTGTCAAAAACCTTATCTAAGTGGAAGGCACCTCAACACACAGCCAGCTAAAGTTCTTCCCCCGCAAAAGACCTCGCTTCTTCAGCTCAAGCCTTCTCCTAGAAGGAGACACTATTTTATTTATCACTGCACTAACTTAAGCATAGAAAGGGTAAAGTCGGCATTATCGACCCCCGTTGATCGATGTTGATATTATAGCAACTCAAATCGCATGCTTGAAGGTATAACAGACCATAAGTGGAGATCCAGGGAGATGACAATGTAGAAGACCGGAGGCCTTACAGAGGTGAGCTAGAGGTTGCGGACAACAAGTTTACAAGAGGATAGCTTGGCTACAGAAGATTGAAGGCTCACCAGTGTGAACCCAAAATCAAGTGTTGTGGCCAATAAGGACTGGGAGTAGCTTAAGACAGATTTGGACTACATCATTTCTAGTGTCATCTGTGGGAAGGGAGCACTAAGACATCAGGATGGTGAGCACCAAAAGAACAGTCACTAAGTCACAAATGGAAGAATATGAAGAACAGTTTGTTAGAGTGTATACTAAAAGCCTAGCTTTTTGTAAATATTTATTTTGAAATAAAGAATCACATTGGTCAAATATCTATATTTATATGCTAAGTGTAGTTGTTCAATTAATTTATATTGTAGATAACATGGTGTGTGGTGTCACATACAGAAGATCATGTTATCAATTCCTTATAAATTATAAACAATAGCTCACGACTAAGATGGAAAGGAACAAATCATTGGAATAATCGTAGTGTAATTTGGTATTAGTTTATCTTAACTATAGAATTACACTAGTACACTCTGAGTGTATTGAGCAGGACCATTTAAGGTAAGTTCTTTTTATACTAATTACATAAAAGAACAAGACCTTTGTTATTATAAAAGTGTGTGCTCTTAATCATGATATAATAACAAGCACATATACTCAATATTCATTTCTTTAATTTATCAAAGGGTGAGATTTAGTTTGATAAATCAATAGGCCTGATAAGTTGGGAAATGATATTATTTATATGGTGTGTTGTTGATTATAGAATGAAACTATGTCCTAGTAATCTAGGTTGATGATATCCCCAAGAGGAGCTCATAAGGATTGTCATGTAAACCCTGCAGGTGGACTTAGTCCGACATGACGATAAGGTTGAGTGGTACTACTCTTGGAGCTAGATATTAATTAAGTGAGTTGTTAGTAACTCATTTAATTAGTGGGCATTCTATATCTTAAACACAGGGAGACTAACACACTCATGATAAGAAGGAGCCCATATAGTAATATGAGATTGGTGCGTTAGTTCAATAATAACTTTTTAGTAGAATGAGATATTATTGATGAACTCGAGTTGGGTGTTCGGGGCGAACACGGGAAGCTCAAGTTCATCAGGAGACCAAAACCAATTCCTCCTCTCGATCTCTATCGTAGCCTCTTATTTATAAAGTGTTATACCTACCCATACCCATCTTCTTACCCACCTTAAGGTGGCCGGCCAAGCCTAGCTTGGAGCCCAAGCTAGGGCCGGCCAAACCAAGGTGAGATGGTGGTCGGCCCTAGCTTGAACCCAAGCTTAATTGGCCGGCCACATTAAATTAAAAGGATTTTATTTTTTAAAATGTTTTCTTATGTGGAAGCTATGGTTTTAAAAGAGAGTTTAAAATTTAAATATTTCCTTTTATAGTTTTCTACAAAAGATTAAGAGAAAGGTTTGATATCTTTCCTTATTTGTAGTTAAAAGAAATATTTTAATTTTTTATAAAACTTTTATTTTATGTAACCATCCTCATAATTTTAAAAGAGAGTTTTAAAATTAAATCTTTCCTTTTATAGTTTCTACAAAAGATTAAGAGAAAAGATTTAATATCTTTCCTTATTTGTAAATTGAAAGGAAGATTTTAATTTTAGAGAAAACTTTCCTTTTTATAAATCATCCATATGTTTTAAAAGAGAGATTTTAATTTATAAAAGTTTCCTTTTATAACCAACCATGAAGAGAATTTTTAAAGAGAAATTTTATTTTTAAAATTTCTGGAAACAAATAAGGAAGTTTTAATTTTATGTTTAAAACTTGCATTATTTCGAGCACTTGTAGGGGTCGGATATAAGAAGGGTTAAAAGGAATTTTTAATTAAATTTTCCTTATTAACCAATGACAAGGAAAATAAGGGAATTTTAATAATAATTAAATTTTCTTATTTGCCAAGACCAAGAAATATAAAAGAGAGGGTAGAGGTGCCTCACCTAACAATATATCTTCTATTGTTTCTCTCTTCTCTTCCTTGGTGTGGCCAGCCCTATACTCCTCCTTTTCTCTTCTTCTTTAGTGGGTGGTGCATCCCTCTCTTGGAGTTCTTGTGGTGGCTGGTTCTTGCTATGAGAAGAAGGAGAGAAAGGATGCTTTGTTCTAGCATCCCTTGGAGCTTGAAGGTTGGTAGCCGAAACTTGCAAGAAGGAAGGTGTCTTGGTGGTTCTCATCTCGGTAGATCGTTGCCCACACAACGTCTGAGATAAGAAGAGAAATACGATAGAAGATCAAGAGGTTATTACTTACAAAGAAAGGTATAACTAGTAATTCTATTCCGCATCATACTATTTTTCTTTGTATGGATTTTGAAATGCCAAACATAAGAGGCTAGTGATTCTAGATTTTCGGATTTGTGATTCAAAGTTGTGTTTCTTTTGTTTTTTTTTCGATCTTGTGATTCGATTGTTCTTTTTGGTTAAACTTAGGGTTACTATAAGGAAATTAAATATTGAATTTCGTTGAGAGGCTTTGTCGAGGCAGTGGTGGATGTTCCCATACCCATGAAGGCTAAGTGTCTCGCCATGTATGACCTGGGAGCCGATCTCTGAAATAAATATTTAATTGAATTTGTAACATGGGTGGATTTGGATCAATAATTTTAAGCATCGTTTGCGATCCAAGTCTTAACCACTAAGAACAGATAAGTTGAATTTGGAATCAATAATGTTAAGTTCTATTTGTGATTTCAAATTTAATTTCTAAAGAACACAATAGGTTGTTAGGTATGGTTCAGGACTTGTACAAAATTTTTGTACAGGGGAACCGGTATGATATTCCCAGTAGCAACCAATAATTGGTATCAGAGCTAGGGTTTGCCTCTGTGTGTTTGGTTTTCAGTTTAATTATGCACATGTCATACATATTTTAGGCAGTATAATAGTAGGATGTGCAAATAGATTTAACTTTGTGGTTGCAGGCATCCTAAATCCAACTATTATGGCCCTAATGTGATTGTGTGTAATTGGACCCTCGGACATGTCGAGGACATTTTATGTATGTGCATGGTTGTATGTATTAAATACAGCAGAAGCTGTATTAGTTTTAAGATTTTACATTTTTGTTTCGATCTAGATTACATGTACATTCCTTTGTGGAATATAGGATCGATAAATATAAAATTCTATTTTTGTCGCGGATCGTATCCTTGCGAGGCGTGGTACTATTTGTGGACCAGAGGTGCAGTGGAAAAAAAAAGCAAGAAAGATGCGACGACTAGACCCGATTGCGGTGGCTAAAGATGGCAGCAGCTAGGGTTGGCAGTACACGGAGGACAGTGATGGAAAAGATCATAATAGTTGGAAATTTATTTTTCCATATTTATTGCTTTATTTGTTGTGATGTGTGTGTGCATGTTAAAATTCCTCACCTTAAATAACTAAGTGAGAGAGGGATTAGTAAATAAATTCCACGGTCTCCATTATAGGTTTATAAGTGATGCAACAAACTTGCGTGTTGGCTCTGAGTGCCTCCCTCCACAATGGATGAGTTTGTTTGCAGATCACTAGATCAAACTTCCTTTATGGATGGTTATAGGAAATTATTTAAGAGCGTGTGAACTTCTCCAATTAAAGGGGCACAATCCTATTTAATGGACTAAGTATCAAGTAATGGTATACACTTAGGCATATTTAATAGTATCCTCCCCAATGGAGTCACTGCTATTATTTCTGTGACCAAAGGAATACCAACTATTAATTTTATTTGTCATAAAGTTAGGATGACAAGATAATAAAATTAATGGGTAAAACCTCCTCTTACAAATGTTGAATTTGTATACATCCACACTAACGTGGCATGCAAAATTCACGGTGTTTTGAGGTGTTGGTAAATTTAAATAATATTGTTTGAGGAATCAATATTATTCTAAATTTAGAGTCTTGACCAAAAGTTTTTTTTGTGATTCTTAGGATGACTTTCAACCCACTAGCTATTATTCTGAAAGAGAACAAACTTACTGGTCCCAACTACATAGATTGGAAAAGAAACTTGGACATTATCATAACTGCTGAAGGCTATAAGTTTGTACTATTAGAGGTCTGCCCTAATGTGCCTAATAGTGATTCTAGTGAAGAGGAGATTGAGTATCATAGGAAATGGGTCAAGGCAGATGAGATGGCGCGGAGTTACATTTGACTTTTATATCAAATGTGTTACAACATCAGCATCAGACCATGCCTACTGGCCATGACATGATGTACAATCTCAAGGAACTCTTCGGACACTAGAATCGGGCTGACAGGCAAGACTGTATGATCTCTAGGTATTAGACTAAAAGCATGAATGAAGAAGCCGAAAGGCAAGTGCTTCATTTGCAAGAAGACTGGACATTTGTAGGCAGACTGTCCTCGTAGGAAGAGAACAATATAGGTATATCTTATTCTCAAGTAGTTGAAATATGTTTAGTGGTGTTATCTACCGGTACCTGACGTGTAGATATGATAACCACTGATCATGTCTGTAAATCATTGCAAGGGTTCCAGGAAACCTGACAACTACACGAAGGAGAAATCACTGTTTACATGGGCAATGCTATAGAAGTAGCAGCTGTTGCAGTGGGAGATGTTTATAGAAATAAAATATT
Source organism: Zingiber officinale (assembly GCF_018446385.1). Classification (NCBI taxonomy): domain Eukaryota; kingdom Viridiplantae; phylum Streptophyta; class Magnoliopsida; order Zingiberales; family Zingiberaceae; genus Zingiber; species Zingiber officinale. The sequence goes on from NC_055996.1 coordinate 93,792,608, forward strand.
AGTTTTAAGAAATTATCTTTACGTACCAAGTTTTAGAAAGAACTTGATTTCAGTTTCTAAACAATACAAGGATGGATATTCTGTCTATTTATGATAGCAAAGGTGTTATCAAGATAAATAGGGAAGTTATCTGTTCTGGTACGTTCGTTGGCAATTTGTATACTCTAAATCCAATAACTCCCACAATGCAACAAATGAAAATAACACATCTTCTAAATCTAATAAGAGAAAGAAACCTTCAAAAATGAACCAAACATATCTTTGGCATCTAAAACTTGGTCATATTAACTTAAGTAGGATTTAAAGGACTCTTGGGTTCATTAGTGTTGAAAAACTTTCCAACTTGCAAATCTTGCTTGGAAGGTAAAATGATTAAGAGACCTTTTAAGACCAAGGGGTATAGAGCCAAAGATATGTTGGAACTGGTTCATTCTGATTTGTGTCGTCCTATGTCTATCTAGGCAAGAGGTGGTTTCGAATATTTTGTCTCTTTTATATATGACTATTCGAGATATGAGTACATTTACTTGATGCGCCGCAAGTCTGAATGCTTTGATAAGTTCAAAGAGTACAAGGCTGATGTGGAGAAATGTCATGGTAAAAATATCAAGACACTACGGTCTGATCGTGGTGGCGAATATCTCTTTGGAGAGTTTAGGAATTACTTATTAGAGACTGGGATTCAATCTCAATTGTCTGCACCTGGTACACCCCAACAGAATGGTGTGGAAGAACGAAGGAATATGACTCTTATGGAAATGGTTAGATCGATGATGAGTTATTTAGAATTACCAAATTCGTTTTAGGGATATGCTTTGAAAATAGCAGTGTACATTCTGAATATGGTATCTTCTAAATCAGTATCCTTTACTCCCATGGAATTATGGAATGGGCATAAGCGTAGTCTGAGTCATATTCGAATATGGGGTAGTCCAGCACATGTGCTGAAGGAGATACTGACAAGTTGGAATCACATATAGAAGTTTGTATATTTGTAGGATATCCTAAGGGAACGAAAGGTGGTTTGTTTTATAATCCTAAAAATCAGAAGATCATTGTCAGAACCAATGCTCGATTTTTAGAGAAAGATTATGTGATGAACCATAAGCCCATGAGTGCAATTGTTCTAGAAGAAATTAGAGAGGACATGTCTACTCTAGTACCAACAGTACAAGATGAAATATCACAAGAAACTGCAACACGTGTCATAAATGATGCACAGTTACAGACAGTGCCTCATCATAGTGGGAGGGTTACGAGGCAACCTGAGAGATTCATGTTTTTGGGAGAGTCATCAGACTTGATCCCTGGTGAACATAAACCTGATCCCCGGACATATGACAAAGCACTCCAAGATAAAGATGCAGTATCTTGGCAAAGAGCGATGAATTCTGAAATAGAATCTATGCATTCTAATAAGGTCTGGGAGCTTGTAGAACCACCAAATGGTGTAAAAGTCGTTAGGTGTAAGTGGATCTACAAAAGGAAAAGAGAGACAGATGGGAAGTTGGAAACCTTCAAAGCAAGGTTTGTTGCGAAGGAGTATACTCAGAAAGAGGGAATCGATTATGAGGAAACTTTTTCGCCGGTGGCCATGCTTAAGTCAATCCAAATACTCTTATCTATTGCCGCTCATATGGATTATGAGGTTTGGCAAATGGATGTCAAGACAACTTTCCTTAATGGAGGTCTTGAAGAGAACATCCATATGAAGTAACCAGAGGGGTTCATAGTAAAGTGCGAAGAGCATATGGTTTGTAAGCTTAATCGGTCGATTTTATGAACTGAAGCAAGCTTTGAGATCTTGGAACATCCAGTTTAATGAAGTAATCCAATAATATGGATTTATTCAATATCCAGATGAGTCTTGTGTATACAAGAAGTGTGATGGAAACGTGGTGGTATTTCTTGTACTATACGTAGATGACATTTTTGATAGTTGGAAACAATATCAAAGTGTTATCGGAAGTAAGGGTATGGTTGTCCAAGCAATTTGATATGAAGGGCTTGGGTGAATGCGCACATATTCTCGGGATCAAAGTAATAAAGGATCACAAGAAAAGAATGTTGTGCTTATCCCGAGCTTCATATATCGATATTATCCTAGCTCGTTTTAGAATGCAAGACTCCAAGACTCCAAGAAAGGTTTTCTACCCTTTAGGTATGTAGTAGTTTTATCTAAAGAGATGTCTCCGAATACATCAAACGAGATAGAGGACATGAAGGCAGTTCTTTATGTTTCAGCTGTCGAAAGCCTAATGTACGCTATGCTGTGTACGAGACCGGATATCTATTTTGCCGTGGGCATGGTTAGCAGATATCAAAGTAATCTAGGACAGGGACATTAGACTATTGTAAAGCATATATTAAAGTACCTGAGAAGGACTAGAGATTATATGCTGGTTTACCAAGCAGATGATTTGCTCCTTGTAGGTTACACAGATTTTGACTTCCAATCAGATAGGGACAATAGTAAGTTGATCTCAGGGTTTTGTGTTTACTTTAGGAGGTAAATCCATTATAATGTAGGAGTGATAAGCATAGGTGCTTTTCGGATTCCACCATGGAAACTGAGTATGTGGCAGTCTCTAAGGTAGCCATAGAAGCTGTATGACTCAGAAACTTCATGATGGACTTAAATGTGATTCCTAGCTTGCCCAAAATTATTGCAATGTATTGTAATAATAAGTGGTGCAGTAGCAAACTCGAAGGAACCACGAGCCCATAAGGTAAGTAAACACATAGAGCGCAAGTACCACCCAATATGAGACATCCTATAACGAGGAGAAGTTGTTGTCGCCTAAATTGCATCAGATGATAACCGAAAGATTCTTTCACTAAGACCCTTAAGGCAAGAGCTTTTGATGGGCATGATGAAGGAATGAGAATCAGATGTATGACAACATTTATGATAGCATAGTTTTTTAGTATAAGTGGGAGATTGTTAGAGTGTATACTAAAAGTCTAGCTTTTTGTAAACATTTATTTTAAAATAAAGAATCACATTGGTCAAATGTCTACATTTATATGCTAAGTGTAGTTGCTCAATTAATTTATATTGTAGATAACATGGTGTGTGGTGTCACATACAGAAGATCATGTTATCAATTCCTTATAAATTATAAACAGTAGCTCACGACTAAGATGGAAAGGAACAAACCATTGGAATAGTCGTAGTGTAATTTGGTATTAGTTTATCTTAACTATAAAATTAACTAGTACACTCTGAGTGTATTGAGCAGGACCATTTAAGATAAGTTCTTTTTATACTAATTACATAAAAGAACAAGACCTTTGTTATTATAAAAGTGTGTGCTCTTAATCATGATATAATAACAAGCACATATACTCAATATTCATTTCTTTAATTTATCAAAGGGTGAGATTTAGTTCGATAAATCAATAGGCCTGATAAGTTGGGAAATGATATTATTTATATAGTGTGTTGTTGATTATAGAATGAAACTATGTCCTAGTAATCTAGGTTGATGATGTCCCCAAGAGGAACTCATAAGGATTGACATGTAAACCCTGCAGGTGGACTTAGTCCGACATGACGATAAGGTTGAGTGGTACTACTCTTGGAGCTAGATATTAATTAAGTGAGTTGTCAGTAACTCATTTAATTAGTGGGCATTCTATATCTTAAACATAAGGAGACTAACACACTCATGATAAGTAGGAGCTCATATAGTAATATGGGATTGGTGCGGTAATTCAATAATAACTCTTTAGTAGAATGAGATATTATTGATGAACTCGAGTTCGGTGTTCGGGGCGAACACGGGAAGCTCAAGTTCATCGGGAGACCAAAACCAATTCCTCCTCTCGGTCCCTATCGTAGTCTCTTATTTATAAAATGTTATACACACCCATACTCATCTTCTTACCCACCTTAAGGTGGTTGGCCAAACCTAGCTTGGAGCCCAAGATAGGGTCGGCCAAACCAAGGTGAGATGGTGGTCGGCCCTAGCTTAAACCCAAGCTTAATTGGCCGGCCACATTAAATTAAAAGGATTTTATTTTTAAAATCTTTTTTTATGTGGAAGCCATGGTTTTAAAAAAGAGTTTAAAATTTAATTCTTTTCTTTTATAGTTTTCTACAAAAGATTAAGAGAAAGGTTTAATATCTTTCCTTATTTGTAGTTAAAAGGAAGATTTTAATTTTTGATAAAACTTTCCTTTTATGTAACCATCCTCATGATTTTAAAGAGAGCTTTAAAATTAAATCTTTCCTTTTATAGTTTCTACAAAAGATTAAGAGAAAAGATTTAATATCTTTCCTTATTTGTAGATTGAAAGGAAGATTTTAATTTTAGAGAAAACCTTCCTTTTTGTAAATCATCTACATGTTTTAAAAGAGAGATTTTAATTTATAAAAGTTTCCTTTTATAACCAACCATGAAGGAAATTTTTAAAGAGAAATTTTATTTTTAAAATTTTCAGAAACAAATAAGAAAGTTTTAATTTTGTGTTTAAAACTTACCTTATTTGGAGCACTTGTAGTGGCCGACTATGAGAAGGGTTAAAAGGAATTTTTAATTAAATTTTCATTATTAACCAATGACAAGGAAAATAAGGGAATTTTAATAATAATTAAATTTCCTTATTTGCCAAGACCAAGGAATATAAAAGAGATGGTAGAGGTGCCTCACCTAACAATATATCTTCTATTGTTTCTCTCTTCTCTTCCTTGGTGTGGCCAGCCCTATACTCCTCCTTTTCTCTTCTTCTTTAGTGGGTGGTGCATCCCTCTCTTGGAGTTCTTGTGGTGGCTGGTTCTTGCTATGAGAAGAAGGAGAGAAAGGATGCTTTGTTCTAGCATCCCTTGGAGCTTGAAGGTTGGTAGCCGAAACTTGCAAGAAGGAAGGTGTCTTGGTGGTTCTCATCTCGGTAGATCGTTGCCCACACAACGTCTGAGATAAGAAGAGAAATACGATAGAAGATCAAGAGGTTGTTGCTTACAAAGAAAGGTATAACTAGTAATTCTATTCCGCATCATACTATTTTTCTTTGTATGGATTTTGAAATACCAAACAGAAGAGGCTAGTGATTCTAGATTTTCGGATTTGTGATTCAAAGTTGTGTTTCTTTTGTTTTTTTTTCGATCTTGTGATTCGATTGTTCTTTTTGGTTAAACTTAGGGTTACAATAAGGAAATTAAATATTGAATTTCGTTGAGAGGCTTTGTCGAGGCAGTGGTGGATGTTCCCATACCCAAGAAGGTCAAGTGCCTCGCCATGTATGACCTGGGAGCTGATCTCTTAAATAAATATTTAATTGAATTTGTAACATGGGTGGATTTGGATCAATAATATTAAGCGTCGTTTGCGATCCAAGTCTTAACCACTAAGAATAGATAAGTTGAACCTCAAGACTTGGAAGGATTGATATTGCCCCCACAATGATACCCTAGTGATTCGGGCCACGATGGCTAACTTTGAGATAGTCCGGGTCTTTGTATACATCGAAAGTTTTGTTAATATTCTTTATCTAACTGTGCTAGAAAGAATAGGGATGCAGCAAAATGACTTGTAAATTGTGACAACTCCTCTCAACAGCTTTTTGAGACATTTTGTGTAGCCACTGGGGTGATCAGGCTATCCATATCTCTTGGAGAGGAGTCCAGGCAATGGACTATCATGACTAACTTCACTATAGTAGACACGCCCCTCAGCATACAACATTCTTCTTGACCAACCTGCTCTTAGTGCCTTCATAGCTGTAATGTCTCCCTATTATCATAAGCTCAAGTTCCCTGGCATAAGTGAAGTGGGAGATGTCTGTGGAGACCAACAAGCAGCCAAAATATATTATGTACAATTTATACATGCAGATCATAAGAAGACCCTCATTGGAGGTTCAGAGATTGAAGATGTGCCAACAACGAAGGTTGTGTGTATAGTTCACAAAGGATTCCTAGGTGTTTTAGTCAAAGGAGATAGAACTGGTGGAGGTCATGCTTAACTACCCAGAGAAGGTCCATGTGCCCAAGGAGTTGGAGCTGGAGTTGAAAAAGAGTTTGATGGACTACTTGATCAGGAACTAGGATGTTTTTGCCTGGTCTCCCAGCGACTTGATAGGGATTCTTCCTACTGTGATGGAGCATCAACTACATCTCCTCCTTGTTGCCCAGCTTGTGAAGCAGAAGCAGAGACATTTTGATCTAAAGCAGGATAAAATCATCAAAGAAGAAGTCTAGAGGTTGTTGCAGGCTGGCCACATCAGAGAAGTAATGTTTTCTTTATGATTTGCCAACGTTGTCCTTGTAACGACCACCCTTCTTACTACTACTACTCTCTAAGGATGACCATTACTTAACTACTAACTCTACTTAACCGGTATGATTAAAAATCACTAGGAAACCCTACCGAAAAATTTCGACAGAATCTCCCCTGTACCGGTGACCTTAAACTGACATACATAACATAATATACACAGCCACAGGCGGCTGGAACACATATCAAACACACAAAAAGAATAACATCACCACGCAGTTTAATGAAATCAAATCATGCAAGTAATGAATAGCGAAAACAAAATAAACATACAATTAACTAACAGCGGAAGACTAAATGACTCATCTAATACATTCTTAATAAATGGCAAACTTAATAAATTCTTAAACTAAGTCCCAAGGCTTCCATAGTCCTGGCATCACACACCATCCGCGCCACCTTGTCGCCTTCCTTTCTATATCTTTTCCTTTCCTGTATCTGCAGTAAGAGGAAGTGTAGTCTATAAGCAAAATTTGCTTAGTAAACGCTATCTAACTCACAAAATCACGAATGTGCATGTATACGAAAAGAACTAAAAACTATATGCTCTAAAAAGGAATAAAGCATAAATATAATTGCTCATGTCAAACTAATAGCAAAGAAAAGCTAAGAAATCTACTCATGTAATTCTACTCGCTAATCATGCTACTCATCTAATAGGTAAACATGAAAACTACTCATCCACTAGATAAACATGGTAGAATAAAGAACTAAACTTACTGAATTCTAAACACCTTCTGAATCTTATTCCACTTGTTTAAAGACTTATTCTTTAATACTTTATACTTATGTAAAACTTTCAAAAACTTATACTTATAATACTTCAAAATAATAATCAACTTCTTCTTGGGCCCGGCAACTGTGCTTTTACTTTTGTAACGACCCGACCCATTCGGCGGCCCATTTGGCGGCCCATTTGGCGACCCTATGGTCGTCGACCGTCGACCGTCGGCCGAGCCGTTACTACTAGGTTATCTAAACCTAGGGACGACTATGGGAGCCCAGCCCAAGGACAGAGAGTCCAGTACAGTGCCACTGATAAAAGTAAAATACTTGTTATCTTTTAATACTTCTATATAATGCCTCGGCATTTTCTTTAGCACCTTGTGTGCCAAGATCCCTAAAGTCTTGACTTTGGGATCTACTTAAGGCCTTGGCCTTTTTCTTTCTTTCCTTTATCTTCTTATACTTGTTAATGCTTCAAAAAAATGCTTCTTTAAAAACTGAAATGTTTAAACAAATTCTAACATTGCAATGCTTAAACGAAATCTGCATACAAGTTTAAACAGAAATCTACATATTAAGCTTATCTAAAATCTGCATACTAAGCTTATCTAAAATCTGCATACTAAGCTTAACAAAATCTGCATACTAAGCTTATCTAAGGTCTGCATACTAAGCTTATCAAAAATCTGCATCTTAAGCTTAACTCATAGCAAACAAAACTGGAAAATAAATCTGCATATTCAAGAACAATAACTCAATAAATCTACACATCCTAAATTATTTCCAACTAAGCAAAGCAATAAGAAAGATTACTGCTGCTAATGACCTTTACACGTGGTATACTGAAGCATGCATCACTAGATCTACACATGTTGAATTATTTCCAACTAAGCAAAATAATAAGAAAAAGATTACTGCTGCTAATAAAAGAGAATAATCCTTATACAAATTAGATATGAAGAACAAACCTAATAACCTTCTCTAACAAAGTACTCGAACAGAAAAGATACAGGAAATAGAATCACTTGCTCATTATCCTTAAGTTACCATTCCAAACTCGGAGAACAAGGAAAATTCAAACAACTACTAACCTTTTCGATACAAAGGAATAGACAATCATGCAAAGATAGGGCTACATAGCTCCAACATTCTAACTTCCAAAAAGAATTAGAAATCAAGCGATAACCTATAGAACACTCACGGCAGAAATCTTCAAAGACAAAACTCCTTACAGCATGCTTCAATAATCAAGAAGAACAAGCATAATCTTTACAGCATGATTCAAAATCAAGAAGAACAAGTCCGAAAACTACCCCTACTACATGCTTCAGAAATCTAACTCACGCCAATAAGCATAAAACCAAAATCCTTAAACCACGGCAGCAAGGAAAGAAAATCTCGGAGCAATCCTACTGCAGGTGAGTAGCAACTTACCTTGCTTCTTGGACTCACAACCGAACAAAAAGGGCTTCTAGGACCTTGGTCGTCCGCCGGAGATGATGCCCTAACTCCCTTTCGTTTTCTGCCCGAGCTCTGCCATCGTACGCAGAAGAGAAGGAGAGAATGGTTTAAGTCACGGGAAAACAGAGCATCAACTTATCCCTTTTTATAACTTAATATTTCTGTTAACTCCTTAAATAAATTTGCTATTTTTTCTAAACAGACAAATCCAACATCAACTTATCCCTTTTATAATCCAATATTCTGTTAATTATTTTAAATAAATTCGCTACTTTTTCTAAACAAACAAATCCAACATTAACTTATCCCTTTTATAATATTCTGTTAACTATCTTAAATAAATTCGCTACCTTTTCTAAACAAACAAATCCAAGATCAACTTATCCCTTTTATAATATTCTGTTAACTATCTTAAATAAATTTGCTACCTTTTCTAAACAGAAAAATCTGTTTGCCCACCTGGTCAGTTGGGTTTTGACCGAGTCAAAGGTCGTGGGTTCAATTCTCGGCTTGGACATTTTTTTGTCGAAACTTCCTTCGTTTAGTAAAAATACCAAATGACTTCCAAAAATTGCATAAAAATACTCTAAAAATTTCTAAAAATCTCTAGAATTTTTTTAAAACATTTATAGATTTTAATAAGGTCTTTTAGGACTCCAAATCATGAAATTTGGGGTGTTACAATCCTCCCTACCTTATAAAAAGTTCGTCCTCGAACTTAGACTAATTCTGGATATTTCTATCTTATACTATCCTTTACTAGTGGTACATTTTTGTGTCTTAATTTCTTAACTTCTCAGTCCTCTAGTATTCATCTCGCATCGTACCCATTAGTAGTCTTTGGAAGACTTGATATCTTCTCTATCCTTTCTAAACATACTTATATATATGAATATAAGAGAACAAAATTTCTATCTTACTAAAGCACATATAAGCAATTATTCCATACTGCAAATAATAAAGAAAGTATAAAAGGAAACTTAAATACTTTCTTACTTGAAGACGACAAGGCTGGTGCTGATGTGTGATGCTGGAGAATGGGAACTGCTCTGATACCAACTGTAACGACCACCCTTCTTACTACTACTACTCTCTAAGGATGACCGTTACTTAACTACTAACTCTACTTAACCAGTATGATTAAAAATCACTAGGAAACCCTACCGAAAAATTTCGACAGAATCTCCCCTGTACCGGTGACCTTAAACTGACATACATAACATAATATACACAGCCACAGGCGGCTGGAACACATATCAAACACACAAAAGGAATAACATCACCACGCAGTTTAATGAAATCAAATCATGTAAGTAATGAATAGCGAAAACAAAATAAACATACAATTAACTAACAGCGGAAGACTAAATGACTCATCTAATACATTCTTAATAAATGGCAAACTTAATAAATTCTTAAACTAAGTCCCAAGGCTTCCATAGTCCTGGCATCACACACCATCCGCGCCACCTTGTCGCCTTCCTTTCTATATCTTTTCCTTTCCTGTATCTGCAGTAAGAGGAAGTGTAGTCTATAAGCAAAATTTGCTTAGTAAGCGCTATCTAACTCACAAAATCACGAATGTGCATGTATACGAAAAGAACTAAAAACTATATGCTCTAAAAAGGAATAAAGCATAAACATAACTGCTCATGTCAAACTAATAGCAAAGAAAAGCTAAGAAATCTACTCATGTAATTCTACTCGCTAATCATGCTACTCATCTAATAGGTAAACATGAAAACTACTCATCCACTAGATAAACATGGTAGAATAAAGAACTAAACTTACTGAATTCTAAACACCTTCTGAATCTTATTCCACTTGTTTAAAGACTTATTCTTTAATACTTTATACTTATGTAAAACTTTCAAAAACTTATACTTATAATACTTCAAAATAATAATCAACTTCTTCTTGGGCCCGGCAACTGTGCTTTTACTTTTGTAACGACCCGACCCATTCGGCGGCCCATTTGGCGGCCCATTTGGCGACCCTATGGTCGTCGACCGTCGGCCGAGCCGTTACTACTAGGTTATCTAAACCTAGGGACGACTATGGGAGCCCAGCCCAAGGACAGAGAGTCCAGTACAGTGCCACTGATAAAAGTAAAATACTTGTTATCTTTTAATACTTCTATATAATGCCTCGGCATTTTCTTTAGCACCTTGTGTGCCAAGATCCCTAAAGTCTTGACTTTGGGATCTACTTAAGGCCTTGGCCTTTTTCTTTCTTTCCTTTATCTTCTTATACTTGTTAATGCTTCAAAAAAATGCTTCTTTAAAAACTGAAATGTTTAAACAAATTCTAACATTGCAATGCTTAAACGAAATCTGCATACAAGTTTAAACAGAAATCTACATATTAAGCTTATCTAAAATCTGCATACTAAGCTTATCTAAAATCTGCATACTAAGCTTAACAAAATCTGCATACTAAGCTTATCTAAGGTCTGCATACTAAGCTTATCAAAAATCTGCATCTTAAGCTTAACTCATAGCAAACAAAACTGGAAAATAAATCTGCATATTCAAGAACAATAACTCAATAAATCTACACATCCTAAATTATTTCCAACTAAGCAAAGCAATAAGAAAGATTACTGCTGCTAACGACCTTTACACGTGGTATACTGAAGCATGCATCACTAGATCTACACATGTTGAATTATTTCCAACTAAGCAAAGTAATAAGAAAAAGATTACTGCTGCTAATAAAAGAGAATAATCCTTATACAAATTAGATATGAAGAACAAACCTAATAACCTTCTCTAACAAAGTACTCGAACAGAAAAGATACAGGAAATAGAATCACTTGCTCATTATCCTTAAGTTACCATTCCAAACTCGGAGAACAAGGAAAATTCAAACAACTACTAACCTTTTCGATACAAAGGAATAGACAATCATGCAAAGATAGGGCTACATAGCTCCAACATTCTAACTTCCAAAAAGAATTAGAAATCAAGCGATAACCTATAGAACACTCACGGCAGAAATCTTCAAAGACAAAACTCCTTACAGCATGCTTCAACAATCAAGAAGAACAAGCATAATCTTTACAGCATGATTCGAAATCAAGAAGAACAAGTCCGAAAACTACTCCTACTACATGCTTCAGAAATCTAACTCACGCCAATAAGCATAAAACCAAAATCCTTAAACCACGGCAGCAAGGAAAGAAAATCTCGGAGCAATCCTACTGCAGGTGAGTAGCAACTTACCTTGCTTCTTGGACTCACAACCGAACAAAAAGGGCTTCTAGGACCTTGGCCGGCCGCCGGAGATGATGCCCTAACTCCCTTTCATTTTCTGTCTGAGCTCCGCCATCGTACGCAGAAGAGAAGGAGAGAATGGTTTAAGTCACGGGAAAACAGAGCATCAACTTATCCCTTTTTATAACTTAATATTTCTGTTAACTCCTTAAATAAATTTGCTATTTTTTCTAAACAGACAAATCCAACATCAACTTATCCCTTTTATAATCCAATATTCTGTTAATTATTTTAAATAAATTCGCTACTTTTTCTAAACAAACAAATCCAACATTAACTTATCCCTTTTATAATATTCTGTTAACTATCTTAAATAAATTCGCTACCTTTTCTAAACAAACAAATCCAAGATCAACTTATCCCTTTTATAATATTCTGTTAACTATCTTAAATAAATTCGCTACCTTTTCTAAACAGAAAAATCTGTTTGCCCACCTGGTCAGTTGGGTTTTGACCGAGTCAAAGGTCGTGGGTTCAATTCTCGGCTTGGACATTTTTTTGTCGAAACTTTCTTCGTTTAGTAAAAATACCAAATGACTTCCAAAAATTGCATAAAAATACTCTAAAAATTTCTAAAAATCTCTAGAATTTTTTTAAAACATTTATAGATTTTAATAAGGTCTTTTAGGAGTCCAAATCATGAAATTTGGGGTGTTACAGTCCTAGTACTAAAGCCATCAGGAAAATAACATGTCTATATCAACTTTTGAGACTTAAATAAGGTGTACCCTAAGAACTATTATCTCTTGCCACAGATCAATCAATTTATGGATTTCATAGCTAAGCATCAGTTCATCTCTATACTAAATGCCTACCATAAATATTACCAAATCCCTCTAGCAAAGGTGGACGAGGAAAAGGTCAGTTTTAGTACCGCTGATGGAACATTTTACCATTTTGTAATGTCATTTGTATTGAAGAACACTGGGACTACTTACCAATGACTTATGGATAAAATATTTAGCAAGTAATTTGGGAAGAACATGGAAGTCTATGTTGACAATAGTTTAGTGAAGTCTTTAGTGGTGGAAGGGTTGCTACCATATATCTAGAGGAGACTTTCTTTACTTTACAAAGCTATAGCATGAAGTTGAATCCAAAGAAATGAGTGTTTAGGGTGCAGCAAGGTATGTTTTGAGGTGACATGGTAATAGAAAGGGGTATCAAAGTCAATCTTGAGAAGATACAAGTTGTCCAACATATGCAGTCACCCAGGCGTGTTCATGAAGTGCAGTGCCTACTAGTAGAGTCGCAACTTTGTCCAAGTTTATCTCTCATTTTGTGGATCAAAGTCTCCTATTTTTCAAAGTTTTGTGAAGAGCATCTAGCTTTCAATGGATTGATGACTGCGAGAAGGAATTTGTGGAGATGAAAAACTACTTGGCAAAATTACCAATCCTAGTGAAGCCTCATCCTAAAGAAAAGTTGATGGTGTACTTAGCAGCGTCAAAGGTTACAGTGAGTTATGTAATGATGTATCAATAGGGTATTGAGCACCTCCCTATGAATTACCTTAGCTACATATTTAAAAAAAAAAATAGAAGTTTGCTATATTGGTCTTGAAAAGTTTGTTGGTGTCTTTATGTGCATACAAAAGTATATGTTTATCAAAAACACGCAGCGAAAGCATAATAATTTTCTAAATTATTACAACATGCATCACATATATCCACAAAGACATACATATATAAACATAATCATAGAATAAAATTTTATTTAGAAATTATACATGTCAAATGACGTATAATGGAAATAGCATCAATTAGTAAAGCTCACGAGATTTGCCTCTATCAGTATCCACACCAAGATACCTTTAAAATGACTTTGCAAAATCACAAGTCGTGTCTTCGTTTTGGTACTAGTCAAAGGAAGGAGATTACATGATACAAGATAAGAACCAACGACTCGATTTGTGCCCGACGGCTAATGTATCCTGGTGGCACAAATTAGGACAACAATTCAAGCTGTTGTCCGGTGGCAAGAGTTGTAGTCCAGTGGCAAGGGACTATCCGACAGCTGGAGTCAGCGGTAGGTTAGCCTGCTAGAAGACCAAGTAGCTGGGTTGACCGACGGTGGGATGGAGGCAGTGACACAACCCCCTTTTGATGGTAAGCGCCATAAGAGAGGGAGAGGGAGGAGGAGAGAAAATTTTAAAAGCCAAATCTATTATTTTTTTATTTCTTCTCCCATTAGATGTATTTATACATCTCCATCGGGTTTAATAAGCAAGATCAAACTCGTACCCAATAAGTCATCCCTATCCATTAGCAATAGGTTTGATTCAAAATTAAACCAATTTGGTTTAAAACCAAATTAATTTTTATTCATTACTAAACCAAACCAATTTTTATTATAACTAAATCAAAATAAATCTAACTTGCCTATAAGAGGCATAGCCCAATAATGCTTTTATCCCAACAAATTTATATTTACCCTTCATCGGGTCCTATCAGACTTAATCTCTTTTAATCTAAAAATCTCATTCTTAAACTTGTTTTATGTCTTTCGGATATTCTCATAATGCATGTGACCCAACAGATTTCAAGTTATATTAGTCATTTATAATTAACCATTAATTATAAATCGATCATGAGTGTACCTATAGTAAATCATGATCCTCAATTGATCAAAAAATCATAAAACCTGTCAGTAGCTACAGTTATCAGTGTGTTTATTCCATTCACATATCTTACACCCACTTAGTTCAGGACATGGTCTATGTGTTAGTCTTCACTAGGATGACTATGTCATACGTAGCCCAAGTAATAGTTCCTAGTCCTATGGATTTAAATTACTCAAACACGTGTCCAAGAAGACTATCTTCTTAACATATTTTATTTTGGCCAAAAACTTACGAGGAATAATCTGACAATAGGTCGTCGGGTATACATCTCCTTTATTAAAGGAGTGGTGAATTTTATGTGAGCTATTTAAAAATCTTCAAGCAAATTGATTTATACCCAATTATTCTAGACCTACACCTCTTGAGAGAAGTTTTGCTAAGATGTCAAAGTATAAGTCTTTATGACCAAGATGATTTAAATACCTCAAGTCTAAGTTGGACCAGCTCCTACAGTCCCACTTAAACTCGTCCTCACTGAATCACTCTCTTCTAGTGCTTACCTTACCATTGCATACTTAACACTTGACCCACCAGGACTTCATGGCAGATGCCCCATCTAAACTTTAGCAGGTGTCAGGTCCTGCATACCTAACTAAACTTTTTGCCAGATATCAACTTATCTAATCTTCCTGTGCTAATTATAAACTTAACTGGACTTTAGCCCATTGTAAAGTCCCATCAAGTATTTTAGTCCTATACATTTGATAAATAGGTTAGAAAAGATGGCATCTAACTTTAATCTATTCTCATTCATCAAAACCTAAGTTTGACCATTGGTGTCAACTGCACCAACAAAATACACATCACTTGTACATTAACTTTCCCCATAATTAGTCAACATAAAATCCATTTGATTTGATGAAACAATAGCTCATTTTGATACATCAAATTGTATCTTGAACTTATCATCCTAACATCTCATTCATGTTTAATGTGCCTCAATAGACACACAAGTCATCCTATGGTCTTGTGAGATGTAAAATAAACTTTTCCTAAACCAAGGGATCATGTATTTTTCTCTAGGCATTCTAAATTTGACCATCCTACCTAGGATTTTAACCAATGTCATATTTATCCTTAATTATAAAAGATTGAGATAATGCATGTAAATGAGTATGACATACAATACATATCTTTTAAAAAAAATCTATCATAACTTAAATGATACATGTGTAATACGACACGATAATATTAATTCATATTTTAAGATAAATATATGATATAATATCATGGCATGTGATAGGTCAAACAAGTATGGTAAATATATCACAATATTACGAATTTACCTAGATTTTAAAACAAAGTATTTTCAACTAATCATCATGTCAAATACTCGATTTGACATAACTTGACTATCTCCCTCGAGTGTGTCAAAAACTCACACTTGGTACACTTTAAATTTTATCATATTATATCAATTTTGAACAACTTAAGAACTCAATTCTTATTGGTACGCTATAGAAATCTTCCAAGGTAAGATTTGAATTTTCATTCTCAAGATATCATAAAATCTTGAAAATGTCCTAAAATACTAACTTCGTCATGGTTAGGTTAACTACTCTACCAATTTGGGTTGGTACACCCTATATCAAAAGAGTGTGAAGAGATCAAACTCTTAGGAACTTAATATCTATTATAGCTCATTGGGTGTACTAGGTATTTACTAGGGATAGCTTCCCTTAATACCTTCCTAATGACTCTTTTGGACTTCTTAGAAGCCTTAGTCATTATTGTCTCATTAAGGTCAACTCTAAAGACGACTTCCCTTGTAACCTTGACTTAGCTCCTAGATCTAAGGAAATTTTATGATATGAGAGCACATTGTCCTTGGACTTAGGTTTGTATCTCAAAATTTCTTGTCCTTAGATAATTCTTGCCCTCCTAATCCTAGGGTTTTTTTTTCATTTTGGACCTTTTAACTTCATTTGTCATCTTTCTTAGGATATTTTCTTTTTCCAAATCACTAAATATTGACTTTTCATGATTTCCTTGAATATTACTTTTTCTAGGTATATGTCTAGTCTTCTTAGGATCTTTCCTAAATCTTTCCTATCCTTAATGGAGTTTTTTAGCATATGACGTAAAATTTTCTTAAAATTTTCATGCTTTTTATTATCATGATAATAAGCACTAAAATAATATTATTTAGGCCTAGCATGCATTTTATCATATTGCAGAGGAGTAACATTATTAAATCATACATTCGAAGCTTCCCCTAAGTTTGAGCTTCCTCCCTTGCTTGTATTTTGATGTTTTCCCTTTGGATATTGATTTAAGTAATGTCCTCTTTGGTTACAAGTGAAGCACACAATGTGCTCTTTGCCCTTCCATACTATAGATTCAGTTTCCTTCATCTTCTCCCTAGCTTTGGGTGTCAATTTAGTCTTTTTCTTCATCAATTTAGGATATTGCTCTTGTAGTGTCATTTTCCCGTATACTTGAAACAAATGATATGATTTTTATTTTTGATAGTTGAAATTATTATACCTTCTTCAACCATAGGAGTTGTATGTGCTTCTTCTTCATTGACTTCGGATTTGAGGGTTTATCTTGTTCTGATGTTGTTGATTTATCCTCCCTCTCAACTCTTGAGATGGATGCTTCTTCGAGCTCATCCTCCATCTCAAAAATTGAGTGCCTCTCAACTTTCAAGTTTTTCGGCTCTTGAGTCAATGAGTCTCACTTCTTGGACTTGTCTTCACTTTGCATTGTCGCTAGATCTTCATGAAATGCTATTAGCTTCGTCCACCTATACTACTCAAAACATTGTTAGAGACCAAATTTTGGTTACCTTGTTGTTTCTCTTGATTTTTTAGATCTGCTCTTCGGTCCATTGTTTTTTCTTCTTAAGAAGTCTCCCTTTGCTATCCTTCAGGGTTTCTAATCCCTCCATTAGGATAAACCAATTCTCGATATCCATCATAAGGAATTATACCATTTGTGCCTTCCATTGATAGAATCCTCCCAATTCGAAGGATGGAGGTGCCCTGATGGCATATCGAAATCCATCATTGGAACTCCATTTGACTCCTTTGAAGATCAGTCCAATAAACTTGTTTGTACCGGAGAGTTTCTTCTTCCTCTAGCTTTTGTGCTCTAACGAAGGTTAATCCGATGAAAAGTGGTCTCACTCTAATACCACTTGTTAGGACTCGTACGAGCTAAGAGGGAGGGGTGAATAGCTTTGATTGCTTTGTCTCGATTACGTACTCATCGCTTGAATGTGCAACAAAAAACTTGAATCAATCTTGACGCTATATGTACAACACCGAGATTTTACTTAGTATTCACTTTTTAAGGCAACTGATCCAAGGCCTAGTTCTAGCGATCTACTACTACTAAATTTTTTCCTTTTCGGATATCTTCTGGAGGCGGAGAAACTTCTTACAACCTTCAATTACAATAATACAACAAGAATACAATAGATGAAAGCAAATATAATGAATATAAACAACTATACATGAATCTTGTTTTAGACATTTTCTTATTACTTGGATTTACCTCTTGTTAGTATGGAAAAACACCCACACTTCACTCTCAAATCTCCAAAAACAACCCCTTTGATTTCCTCTAAACCCCTCTTTTAAATGATTGCATTCAAGCTGATTTCCACCTAGCAATAATCGATTGCTTATTTTTATCAATTGATTGTCATTCGACCGTTTAAACTTATAATTAAAATGACTCTTTTTGATGTTACCAAATGATGAGACTTATCAAATTTGTAACATTGCATTCCTAATGATCCCTTGAATCTATCGACGTTCTTATTTTAAAATTTAAAACTTTTACGTCTGTTTATTACTTTTTAATTACCAAAAGTTATTGATGAGATATAAAATATTAATGAGTTTCAGATAAAAGTGATGAACTTAAATGTATCATATTCAATCCAAACTTGCACTATTTGTTCTTAATGCTATGTTTACTCTCAAGCGCGGATATAGAAAGGAAAAGAATCTATGATGGAAAATTATTCTCGGAGGAAGAGAAGAGAAAGGGTAAAGAAATTCCTTCCTTTGTATTCTTGTTTATCTTCATGGAGGAAGATGAATACATGCGACGTAATTTTATAAACAAAAAAGGATACATACGTCATTTTTTTTTGTACATGGTGTAATTTTATAAGTTAAAAAGGGTACATGCGTCATTATTTTTTGGTATATGGTATAATTTTGTAAATGAAAAGGGGTACATGCGTCATTTTTCCCCCATCCGTTGTTTTCCGTCCGATTTTGACTCCAAAATCATCTGTGGATGGATTGCGTTTCTCTTCCATGTGAGAATTTCAATAAAGTAAATGATGGAAACTTTTCCACTGCAGAAACTTTTCCTTAATTTTATTTTTCGCTCTCCAAAGTAAACAGAGCATAATAGTCCTGAGTTTGATCATACTCAACTTCTATAATTAAACTCATTGATGGATTTACACACATCAAATTCATTCCAAACTTGAATCATTCTTTTTTTGACATTTTTCTGAGTTTGAACATACTCAAATTCTCTTATTTCAGACCCTTTTCAAATATAAGTAAAATCTAGAAAAAGATTCAACTATTAATGAGTTTTTGTCAAATATTATTAATAGATTTAGATAAATCAAATTCACTTCAAACTTGGACCAATCTCTTCATGGCATTCTCATGAGTTTAAATATGCTCAAATTCTCTAATTTTAAACTCATCAATCATCAATAAGATTGCAAAGAAATATAACTATCAATGAATTTTAATGAATTTTAATGAATTTTAAAGTTGATGTTAAACCTTCTAAGTTATATGAAGCTAAATATTGGGCTATGACTCGAGCATATGAGTAGAAGATAAGAGTTGCATAGATGAAGATGTTAAGCTGGATGTGTGAACATATGAAGATTGAAAAAAATAAGAAATGAAAGTATTAGAGAGAAAGTCGGAGTTACATCTATTGAGAGAAAACTCCGAGAGACACGTTTAAGATGGTACAGACATGTAATTAGACGACCAATAAATGCTCCAGTTAGGCGATGTAAATTATGATAAACATGCATATCAAACAAGGAAGAGGAGGACTAAAAAAGATTTCGTTAATAATAATAAAATAAGATAAAATTTATTTAAATATAGATAATAATATAGTATGAGATAGAGCTCAATGACATAAAAGTATTCATATACTTGACCCCACCTAATAGGATAAAACTTGATTGTTATTGTTTATTATTGTAATCATTAATGGGCATGGACTTGACTCATCAGAATCACTCTGTCACGCTCCGGAGGAGTCTCTGTCCGAAGAAATTTCGGAAGCATCTCCCCTGTACGGCGGACAATCTGAAACTTTACTACATCACCATATACCTCAGCCACATGCGGCTGGAATAATAACAATAATAATAAAATATAACACAAAGTCATCCACGCAGTTTATATCATTAGCCCACTCGGCTGGAACAAAAATCCAAAACACAGCAGAAAAACGATAGAAAAACCAAAATACATGACATGCTAGCCGGCTAGGCTTACACCACACCACAAAACACCACTCCGGAAATAAAACCGAAACGCAAGCTAGATACACAAATACCAATGTACAAATGGACAACAGCGAAGACAGATCTTCTGAGATGACATCGGGACCAGCAGGCAGGATACTCCAAGCGACACCAAAACCAACCTGGTACCTGAAAAAGATAGTGTACATGAGGGTGAGTTCAACAACTCAGCGAATACCAATAGACATGCCTAGTAAATTATAACTAACAGCAATAAACATGGAATACAGCTTCCTAATCATATATAGGAAATATGCAAAACTGAGAGGTAACTGAGGAAGCTGTACTCACCAGGAACTCCTATCCAGAACAAAAGGGTCGTCAAACCAGATACACAATATGCCTCCTGTATGCATGTCAAACAAATGCATCCACCAAAATGCAGCATATAAGTGCAGCAAACACAAGCAAATAAATGCAATAAATGCATATGATGCCAATGACATGGTCACTCATGACGCCAGTCAGTCATCTCACACACAATGTTGAGACTGAGTGGGTAGGGATGTGACAACCGTGCACTCTGACGTCACTGCTCCTGATGAGTGACCGAATGGACGGGATACTGTCGGAGTACACACATACTCCTACCTCAAATCATAAGTGGGGGAGCGCAATGCTCTCATCTCCCGGTACACCATGACGGGGAGGGATCCCTGACGTGCTACCACGCTGCGTCACACTACCCATGAGCGGACCAACGGAGCACCGAACAGAGCAAAACTGACGTGCTATCACGCTGCGTCACGCTACCCATGAGAGGACCAACGGAGCACCGAACAGTGATGAAACTGGCGATATGCTCTACAATAATGGAGCAGCCTACCACGCAGCATGCAATCATGCGAATGGTGTATGAAACTAAGCATGACAATATCCTGAACCAAATCCACATATATATAAAAATGTGTACCCTAGTACAAGTAAGTCAAATCCACATATCTAGGGTATACAGACCCTCTATGGTATAACAACCTAGGTCCTGAACATATCCACCTCCATACAATATGTACCAACAATGTACACGGATCAAAGCAAAAAGTCTAGGTACACCGATCAGGTATGATATAAAAATATAGATACACATGTCAGATAATAAAAATCCAGAATCTAGTCCTAAACTCAGTAAAGCATGGTATGTCACTTACTCTAGGAACTAAGGTACTCATGGCAATAATCACGAAACGTAAACATGGATACATAACAAACGCCCAACAGAACATGCTACGGATAACAAATAGTGACATACTAAAGGCCAACATGATCATTGCTTATAGCTATAAAATACTATGCATATCCAATTGACAATATCATAAAAGATAAGTCAAGAGGTACCCGCCTTCAATAGGAAGGCCCAATCTAGTCCAGTCCAACGTCGAGATGCTCGTCTCGTATCAAAGTTCTGTAGTATATGGTATCCAGATTTAGCTAATTTCATATAAATTAATTAACTAGATCAAATCCTCGAGAAACTAACAAAAGTCTAGATCCAATTATAAATCCTAATTGGATCATTTAACTCCTCAATCGATTTTAACTAATCCATACGAATTAGAACTTGCAAAAAGCATAATCCATCACAACAACTTAATCTAAACCAATTCATAAGAACTCACCCAAATCCAAGATGGCCACTGATGGCTCACGGTCAAAGGGTTTCCCTGCCCAAAACAGAATGACCGGTGCTGTGGATCGCCAGTGAACAATGCTGGCCAAGCTACAAAGGCTTAGAATATAGCCGAAATAGAAAGCTTACAGCCTTATAAACCTCCACCGATAGCTACCAAGAATCACCTATACATCCATAAAGTATACTCGGATCAGTCCAAGTCTTACCATTAAGCATCAAATTAAATTAAGCTAACCTGTACCAATTCTAATAATCCATTCAACTACTACTAAAGGTGCATCAACAAACTAAGCATCCACCATCTATAAATTTCTCAATGCTAAATACCCTCACCTCTTCCTCTTCAGCAGCTAGCAAGTGCCATGGATCAGGTAGAGTCAGCAACAAGCCACTGGCGCCGTGGTAGTCGGAACCAACTAGTTCACTGTCTTCCAATCAACAATCCATAATCAACTCTACGAATGAATTAACTGCCCAAATCTAATACCAGATTTAGATCACTTACCTTCATCTTGTGCCCACAACCTCCTCTCTACCATCAACAGCAAGCACTAGAGATGAAGTAATAACTGACAGTGGGGAAGATCAGGTGATTGGCAACGACTAATCGGAATTAGGGCACAGCTTGGAAGGCTTCGGGTGGCTGGCGGCTAAGGCACAGGGAATTGTGATGCTGCTCGGAATGGATGAGGAGGAAAAAATCAGGGAGAAGGGCTCGGTGGACCTGGTGGCCGGCGCTCGAAGAAGAGGAGGAGTCGGCGTCTGCGTCGGCCAGGGAAAGGCTTGTATGTGTCGGGTTGAAGAAACCGCTGCGGGCGGCAGCTGTTAGGGCAGAGGAGTTCGGCAGGGAAAGAAGAGGGCGCCGGAAAGGGGGCGCTGGCGCCGACTGTCGTCGCTAGGGCAGAGGATACTAGGGCGGAGCTCAAGTGCCGGCGAGGAGAAAACGTCTACGGCACAGGAGGAGAAGGGATCAAGCGGCGCGGCTCGGAAGAGAGGGGAAGATCGGGCTCTGCACGCGCGCGGAGAGGGAAGAAAAGGAATGGCACAGTAAGGTATCGGAGGAAAAAGGAATAAAGAAAAAAAAAAGAAAATTAAAAAAGAAATCAAGCATTTCCTCCTTTAAATGGGGAAGCCCAAATAGGCTTTCTCGGAAGCCTATTTTATCCCCGTAACCGAAGTCATACGGTCTCCGAAAAATTTCAGAAAAATTCTCAGAAATTCCAAAAAATTTCCTTATCATTATTCGTCATTTTTCCGATATTTTACACACTCCAAAACTAACAATATCCTCTCCTTAACATTTTTGAGTTTAACCATATTAAATTTCTTATATTTTTAAGTAATTTGATGAATTTAACTTCATCAATGACAAAAACTCCTTGATAATTGAAAAGGATATGAAATTTAGGAATTATAATATCATCAAACTCAAGAGAGCCTTAGGGAGAGGATAATGCCAGTTTTAAATTGATTCTCATGAGTGCATAGCAAAAAGTGACTATTTGCCAAACTCATTGATGACTATTTTTTTCAGCTTACTTGTTTGTAACTTAAAAGGTTTTGGAATAATAGAATTTGAGCATATTGAGACTCAAGAGAGGGATAGGAAGAAAATATTTTCAAGTTTTGAGTGATTCTAAACAAAACTCATTAATAACAAAAAATTAAGGATATAAAATTTGGGATTTTAACATGGCCACTCATAAGAGTGATAGAGAGAGGATGATCCTTGTTTTGAAATGACTAATGAATCTATAATCCATTAGTGATTGTGTCAAACTTATTGATGGTTGATTTTTTTTTTTTTTATGTTTCATTGATATTTTAAAATATTTTAGAATTAAGTAAATTAAGCATGTTCAGACTTTGAAGAGTGTCAAGAAGAGAATTTTTTAGATTTGGAGTGATTCGATGAGTTTAGCCACATTAATGACTTTTGGCATAACTCACGTTTAAAATATGAGAATTTAATATATAAATAAAATGATAATTCTAGTTAATCATATTAATTATTCTTGGGATAATCGGTTTAGTTCTACGAAAGTTTTCTATCGATCATCAAAATAAATCGAGAAGCACATGCGACGACCAGCTCAGAAGTTCAACATCTTTTAATTGCACCCCTCATTTAAAAAAAAATTTCTATAAATATATCATAATTATAGATATCAAATTGTGAGTAACTGCATGATAATCTAAATATTTTATTATGATATTATAGTCTAGAGAATCTGAGAATGTAATATAGGAGACTTAGGAGAGAGTTGGAGAGAGAATTATATTGGTTTTGATGAGTATATACACTATAGATATTATGTGTAAAACTCAGATCTTTTTCGAACTCTATTGCGAACTTTAAAGATTTTGAAATCAGAGAATTTAAGCATGTTTAAATTCCGAAGAGTGTCAGAAATAAAATATTTCAGATTTAAAGTGATTTCGATGAGTTTAATTTATAGATGATTTTTAACTAAAACTCAAAAGCACATGCGAACATGTTTAAAAAGATAATATTAGTTTTAATGTGATTTTTCATAACGGCAAATATGTGCTAAACTTTGAAGGATTGAAATAAGCGTTACGGATCCATCCATCAAAAACGGAAAACTTATGATATGGTGAGGCGGAATGGACTTGCCAACTAGCCTAGCATATTGGAAAGTCTCCAATTCAATCCAATATATAACAGGTTACAAATTAGATGGGTCAGCTCATGAACATGTCAAAAAATAAATATAGTACAAATTTTCCACTTTAGGTTTATATTTTAAAAGAATATTTTTATCTTACCAAGTGGATCAACCCAAACCTAGTTTGATTGGGATGAGCGATCGGAGGCTGCCGTTGGTGGACGGATGACCGGATTATCGGGAGTCGAGTGGGGACGGCCTCCGGCCATCCATCTGACTCAAATTATAATCTGAATGAGAAGATGAATCCAAGAAAAAATCATAATTAATTATGATTAAATCACGACTACAATTCAATCATAATTATATTATGGATGATCTCCTGATCCAAAATAAATGATCAAAAAGATCTGGACTTAGTCGGTCAGGACCATCTAAATTGATTACTCTTTTATTCTTAAAAATAATATCATGTAGTATTATAAAAATAGGGCCAATTAAGGCCCATGCTTGCCCGTTTTGCGCGCATATAAGCCGTAACCTGTCGTTATTTATCGACTTCCTAGGGTTTGAGCCGCCGCGGTCATCGAGCACCAGGAGCAGCACAGACTTCGCGAATATGGTATTTTTCGCCCGTCTTTCAAAATTTCGTCTACGTTGTTATCCAGCTCTCACTCCCCTCCACTTCTCACCCTTCTCTGGTGTTCTCAGCCGTCGCACAAGACGTTCAAGATCAAGCAGAAGCTGGCGAAGAAGATGCGCCAGAACCGCCCCATCCCTCACTGGATCCGCTTGAGGACCGGAAACACCATCAGGTGCCTCCTTTTCGTCTCCCTTGTCCTTTATTTGGTTTCCCTTTCCCGTTTTTTATGCGTCGAGTTGCTCATACTCTTCGTTCTTAACTCGTTCCTAGGTATAACGCCAAGCGCAGGCACTGGCGTCGCACAAAGCTGGGATTTTGAGGTTGTTATACCAATCTTTGGTTGCCTTTCTTAAAAGTTAGATTTCCTTCTTATCTGCTGGACTGTTTGTATAATTATGGTTAAATGATCTGGAAGTGTATCTTTGTTACTATGTATGAGATTATTTTGTTCTGCAGATCAATGTGAACAATTGTTTGCTCATTTGTTGACTTTAAGTTTCATTGTTCTAAGTAAAACTTTGGTAGTGTGTTATGCATCTGGCCATTTGTTCTAATATACTAACATCTTGCATAATTACATATCATCAGGGAAATCAGTTTGAATTTATCTAAATGCTTTAGTTTTGTGCTAAGCTGATGGGATTATAAGGTTTTTGATTGATGATAGAATTGTATACTTGCTTTATTTATAACCCACTGTGCATATGGATGTTTGAGCTATTCTACAGAATATGGTTTGATTTAAAAAAAAAATGTATCTCGCTTATTTGATTATGGAGTCTATACATCTATTCAGTTCAAAATCCCACCTGACTAGAGAATAAATCCTGTGTGTCTCTCTTGAGTTTATTTGTGCACCAAGTTGAAGTATAGAAGCTTTAGGTTATGTGTTGCAGTTCCTGAAGCTTTTATTGTTATGTTGATACACTAGTGCAATGACTAGCTCAATGCATGTAAAACAATGAATCAAGCATAAGAGATAGACACACCAACACGAAAGAACAACAAATTGAACATGAAAATTGCACACAATATTATGAGAAATTAAGGAGGGTGGAAATGCATTATTAAAATTGAATATCATGTATGGAGATCCCTTTGAAATCTCCTACTGCATTAAACAGAATAAAAATCTCCATGGTAATGAAATTTTAGCCGTGGAGAGTATCAACTTTTGTAGCCTGGATTTTTCGGCATTGGTTAGAAATTATGAGCTTCAATTATTTGGATGATGCTATTGATCTTATCCTTCCATTGATCACTCTTAATTCTACAAATACCTATAAAAGCAGATAAGTCTGGAGTTTTGAGGGTTATTTAGATGATAAAGGACCATTCCACAGTATCATCCATCAATCTTATTCTAGCTGTTTTACAAACATGTAACCATCAATCTTATTCAATAAGAATGTTATTAGCAAAAAACAAGTAATTAAACACATTCTCTTTGATGATAAAGCTGGAGAACATACAATTACAAATGTGGCCAATTAAACTACAATGCATGAGACAAGATGATTCTTTTGATTGAATGAAAAAAAGCCTCTGCCAACTTTAATATCCAATGAAACAGTAATGACTGCTTGCTGGACTTGAACCCAAGGTCATTTAGGCTACGTTTGGTTGGGTGTAATGTAATCTAGCTTGTAATGTAATTAAATTTGTAATGTAATGTAATGTAATCTTGATTATATTACTACGTTTGGTAATGTAATGTATGTAATCTTTGATTACAAAGGTGATTACATTCTTTTGTTTGGTGTCCATTATTTTTTATAAGGAATGTAATTCATATTATTATAAAATGACAAAAATATCCTGTGATCTCTATCGACGGTCGCCACACCTCTGCCGAAGTTTGCGGTAGGCATCGGCAACCAGCTGCCGCCGCCACCGTCGGTCGTCGCAGCAGGCCACCGTCTTCGCATCGGCGGCGATGGGCGACAGCAGGCGGGCGACGACCAGAGGGCAATGGTGGCGGAGGCGGCCGGCGATCGGCGGCCGGCGGCCGACGACCGGCGGCGGCCGATGCCCGGCGGCCGCGCGGCGAAGGTCAGCGGTCGCGCGGCGAAGGTCGGCGACCGGTGGCGGGCGGTGGTCGACAACAGACTAGGGGTATATTCGGCATTTAAACTTTGGGCTGCGTTTGGTAGCCTGTAATCTACCTTGTAATGTAATCCAGATTACATTACAAAGTCGATTATTTTGTTTGGTTTGATTTAAAACTTGTAATGTAATGCAATCTGGATTACAAAGGTAGTGAAGATTTGTAATCTGGATTACAAAGCAAAAGCTATGTAATCCGATTACATTACGAGGTCATTGTTTCACCAAAGTTTAAATGACGAATATACCCCTAGTCTGTTGTCGACCGCCGTCCGCCATCGGTCGCCGACCTTCGTCGCCGGCCGCCGCTGGCGGCCGGCGACCGGCGGCCTCCGCCGTTCGTCGGCAATCGGCCACCACTGTCGTTGCCAATCGTCGGCTGCCGATCGTCGTCCGCCACCGTTGCCCGCTGGTCGTCGCCTGCCTGCCGTCACCCATAGCCGCCGATTGGCGAAGACGGTGGCCTGTTGCGGCGACCGACGGTGGCGGCGGTAGCTGGTTGCTGATGGTTGCCGTAAACTCTGACAGAGGTGTGGCGACCGCCGATAGAGGTCACAGGATATTTTTGTCATTTTATAATAATATGAATTACATTCCTTATAAAAAATAATGGATACCAAACAAAAGAATGTAATCACCTTTGTAATCAAATATTACATACATTACATTACCAAACGTAGTTATGTAATCAAGATTACATTACATTACAAATTTGATTACATTACAAGCTAGATTACATTACACCCAACCAAACGTAGCCTTGGTGAAACAATGACCTCGTAATGTAATCGGATTACATAGCATTTGCTTTGTAATTCAGATTACAAATCTTCACTACCTTTTGTAATCCATATTACATTACATTACATTACAAGTTTTAAATCAAACCAAACAAAATAATCGACTTTGTAATGTAATCTGGATTACATTACAAGGTAGATTACATGCTACCAAACGTAGCCTTAATGCTTTCATGACAGTGTATATTAATAAATTTTGGAGATTATGGATAATTTTCCTCTCAAGGAGATTGGGAATGTGGACGCTAACAAGTAAATCTTTCAATATATTCTTGTTTAGTAACTTTTTAAGAATAATTAGAATAGAAATTCATTCTTAGGGAGATTTAGTTAACAAAAAGAAAAAGTCTAGAAGCTCGATTAATTTTGACATGGAAACAAGTTATTTTCTAGCTCCTTCGTTGCCATGTTGCAGAAGATTTACGGGTTTTTTTTTCAGCTAATGAAGTCACAGGTACAACCCTCGACCATAATGAGTTTGCAGTAAAAAAATTGTCATGGTTCAGATTAAATTTATGCGATCTGATATGAATTTTATGTTATATAATTTCTAAAATAAAAACCCCAACAAAGTCAAAACTAAATATTAGCAGAATAATGACCTCGGGATGTCACATGAGAAAAATAGAGTTGAAGTAATCCATCTTATAGTTATATCAACAATATTCCTGTTTTTTTCCCCTCTCGTAGCTAGGGGTGGGTATAATTCGGTTCAAACCGGAAAAACCGACCGAACCGAAAAATTTTGGTTTTTTTGTTCGATTTTTTCGGTGTTTCGGCCGGTTTCGGTTTAAGTTTTTTAAAATTCGGTTATTCGGTTCGGTTTCCGGTTTTGACTATCAAAAAACCGAAAAAACCGAACCGGCCGTATTATACTTAAAACATTATTTTTATAGATATTTAATCATACAAGTGGATTAATTTCTAATTTTTTATAATATAATAGCATAATCAAATTATATATTTATATTTACTTATTGTTACTGGATAACAAAATTTTAATATTACTTTAAATTCATAATTATTTTAATAAATTGATACTTTTTCTTTGTCTCTAAATTAATATTTGTAGTAGCACAAAATCAATTTAATTCATTGTATAAACCGTATATAACCGACCGTATAAATCGGACCGTATTACATAAAAACCGAACCGTAATAAAATGGTTTGGTTTTGGATCAAAAATCTTTAAAACCGAAACCGAAAAAATAAAATCGTAGTAGGGTAAAACCGGACCAAACCGGCCGATGCCCACCCCTACTTGTAGCAGCAAACGGTAAAGTACCTTCATAATTAATGAGGTATTCATTGGTCATTTTTTAACTGTCGCATAATTTTCCAATTTTTAAATATTGGTTATGAAGAGATGAGTTTTTTTTTTGGATTTAGTTTGGTGGCTGATAGAAAATTTGTATAAATCGAATTGATCCCTTTTAAATTAGCTGGTTTTATATTGAATTATTAAAAAAATAATATCTCTATTTTTGGCTGTCTAATGAGTGTTTTAGAGGATATATTATTTGTTTCATATTTTTCCTATTTATTTCAATTATATAATTTTGTATTTATATGGCAAAAGGTGATTTGTATACTCCCGAGTCTTCACTAATCCGTTCCTAGGTCAACATAGTGGAGGTAAATCACGAGTGACTATTAGTCATTAGTGCAAGTGGCTAAGGTATATGGAAGGTATGTTTGGACGCGCTGAGTTTTAAGATATCATGTGACAACATCTCGTACTTCAACCACCACATGATGGTTACATAATTTTGCATATATAATTTTGCATTTATATGGCAAAAGATGATTCGCTCGTCCTCAGCGCTCTCGTCAATGCGTTCCTAGGTCAACATGGAGAAGGTAAATTACGGATGACTATTAATCATTAGTGCAGGTGGCAAGACATGAGGGAGAGACATGCTCTGACAATAGAAAAAAGATTAGATAGAAAGACCATGGTGATCAAAATAATTTGTGTTCATATGTAGAAGATTGATAATAAAAGTAATATATCTTTTCAGACAATCAATTAAAAAATATCGGGAGTAAAAGTAAGATCTATACATGATTTTAATTGACTTAGAAAAGAAATTATGATAGAGTACAAATGAAAAATTTTAGAAAAGAGAGGTGTTAGCGTAGCTTATATTAAACAAATTAAGGATAATATAGGAGGATGTAACAACTAGAGTGAAGATTTCAAGCGAATTAATTGAACTATTTTTAATAAAGATATGGTTACATCATGGAAAAATTTTAAATTCTATTTTTTTTAATACTAATCATGGACGAATTTACTGTACATATTTAAGACAGTATAGTGATATATGTTATTTGTAAATAATATTGTTTTTGTTGATCAGAAGGAGTAAATGCTAAACTGTAATTTTGACGAGAAATACTAGAATTGAAAATTTTTAATTTTAGTAGGATACAGATTTCTATATAAAATTTAAGTTTAATAATATTAGAATTAATGAGACAATTGTTAAGATAGAAGATGACGTGTTGTCTGTAATTGAGAGCTTTAAGTATTTATGGTTATTTTTGTAAAATGATTGAGGGATTTAGAGAGATGTCTTATATAAAATACAAGTAGAATAATTGAAATTGTTGGGGGCGTTGGCTATTATATGTCATCATAAAGTACTTTTAAAATTTAGAGGGAAGTTTTACAAAATGATGATTAGACCTATTATGTTTTATGAAATTAAATGTTGAGTTATGACTCAGACACATCAGTAGAAGATGAGAGTTATAGATATGAGAATGTTAAGGTAGATATGTGGACATACAAGGATGAATAAAATAAAAAATGCAAGCATTAGAGAAAAAGCTGGAATTACATTTATTGAGAGAAAATTTCAAGAGACAATGTTTAAGACGGTAGAGACATGTATTTAGACGATTAATAAATATTCTAATTAGGCGATGTGAAATTATGACAAATACGCATATCAAACAAAAGAGAAATATCAAAATCTTAACAATAATAAAATAAAATAAAATATATTTAAAAATAAATGATGATATAATTAAAGATAAAGTCTAATGACGTAAAAAGATTTATTTATCTAATCATATCTAATGTGGCAAAAGACGATTCGTTCGTCTCTAGCGCTTCCATCAACTCGTCCCTAAACTAATACGCAGGAGGTAAATTACGGATGATTACTATCTATTATTGTAAATGACCAAGGCATAAAAAAATATATGTTCAGAAGCGTGAGTTTCAACAATAAGATTTCATATGACAATATCCTTTGCTTCAACTACCACACTCTCGAAGAGATTATATCATTATATCTAATGAAATAAGGTTGAGTTGTTATTGTTATTCAGCTATATATTTCATATATTTATATAGAAAAATAAAAAGTCATTTTAACTTCGAAAACGAAGTTAAACTCAAATTTGGCGGGAGATGAATACTGAGGTGGAAGCATAGTTTGTAGAATCGCGATCCTACGTAGAATCGATTTAGGGTCAGGATCGGATCGGTCAGGATCGGATCGTAGAATCGTACGATCCTACCAAAAACTCTTAAAATCTTATCATACATGATTAATAATTAGAAAAAATACTTAAAAAACTCATTTACATATAAATAGATAACTAATTTTGCATATATATGCAATCATTTACACTCAACATCTTAGATTACATTACTACATGTACAAATTTAAATTAACTAGTAATTTAACTACTATTCTCACATAGTAATAATATTTATATTTTCATATCATAAAATGAAAGAATATAAAATTTCTATTAACACAATAATAATAACACATTCAACGTCAAAAATATTTCCTTGATTTATAAGATGATCCAATTTAAAGGACAATAAAGCACCTAACGTACATAACAGAAGTTATTGGATCCTTTGATTCAAATATGAACGTCGAAAATAATCTTCTAAAGATTGGTTGATGTCACACAATACTAGACAATAGACATCCAAAAATTCATCATTTTGGAGGAAAAATGACAGAATATTATTGATAAAAAACTAACTCAAAAATAATTAAATATATGTTTAAATAATTTAAAACCCTAACAAGATGAAAACAATATAATAAAAAAAGATAAAATCTTCTAGGCATCCGAAAAGGATTTAAATAATATTTTTTGGGTTTGAAATAGGGTGGTTAAGGATAAACTTTGAAATTTATTAAAGATCTCTGAACGAGCTTTGATTTAATATATTATAGGCCCCGTGGTTCAATCCGAGTCAAAAGTTATGACCTCTCAAAGTTTCCACCGATCCTGCTCCGATTCTGCTCCGATCCTGTTACGATCCTACCGATCCTGTTCCGATCCTGCTACGATCCTACTGCAAAACTCGATTCTGCACGATCCTGGATCGATTTTGGATCTTAGGATCGTAGGATCGTACGATCCTACGATCCGGATCGCGATTTTGCAAATTATGGGTGGAAGTGATGCTGCAGTGATCTATTGACAAAGGGGTTGAGGGTGGAGTGATTCCGCTTGGACACACGGGAACAAGCACCCGGAGCACTGGATTTTTTTTTATACGACTCTTTCAATGTTTAAATCACTAAAAACCCGTGGTGTAGTGAGTATTAAAAAGCACGAAAGTGAGAGAGTGACCATTAGCCTTTTCTTTCCTCTAGGGATCATAATAAATTGGATTTGGTTTAAAATTTATATTCCTCCTCTCAATATTTATCGAATATTAGATATTCATCTATGTATTCGTATTTATTAAAAAATTGAATATCTTTTATACCAATAATTTTTTTCTTTTCATCTAACTATCATTATATAAAAAATATATTAAAATTAATATTATATATATATTAGTTAATTAAATATTGATATTGAATATTAAGTAGTTCCTCCATAATTTTCTCTATTTAAGTCTAATATCAAATTTTTTATTGGATTAAGAGGAAATTATGATCTCTACTTTTATGGTACATGGACATTTATATTTATAAGATTAAAAAAAAATATTAATCAGGTTGGGTAACGTCGAATCTAAGATGACTGGCCTGACCTTGTGGAAATTTTTTACCGATAAAAAAAAACATGAGATGGTTAATTTGATACTATTAAGTCATCAATAATATTCTAAAAATAAAATGTCTCCATGATACTAAGTTAGTTAGTTAGTTAGATATGATAAATTTATTACAATAGAAATGAGTTTCACATAATCTAAGAACATATTTTGAGGGTGTGCAGATGAATATAATTCATTCTAACAATTAAGATGGTATTTGGTTCTTCTCTAGGAATAGAATTATAGTATTATAGAATAAAATGATCGTATGAGCATATATATCATTATTAAAAATAATATTTCGTTAGTTGAATATTTTTTATCGGAATAAATTTTTTTTTTTTATCTCAGAGGAAAATAAGAGAAAAAAATAGATGTGAGAGAAAGTTAAATATGAAAGAAAAATATGATGAGAAAAAATGATGAGATAGAAAATATGATGAGAAAAATAAAAAGAGGGAAAATATGATAAGAGAAAATGAGGAAAGAGAGTATGTTGGGTGAAAGCATAATGATACATGATGAGGAGAGAGAAAATATGATGAGAGAGAATGAAGAGAGAGAAATTATGATGAGAGAAAATGAGGAGAGAGTGTGTGTAATGGGAGGAATTGAGGAGAAAGAAAGTATGATGAGAGAGAAAGTGTAATAAGGAAAAATGAGAAAAGAGAGTGTGATGGGAGAGAAAGCATGATGAGAGAGAAATTATGATGAGAGAGAATAAAGAGAGAGAAAGTGTGATGAAAAAAAATGATAAGAGAGAGTGTGTGATAAGAGAGATTGAGGAGAGAGAAAATATAATAAGAGAGAAAGTGTGATGAGGAAAGAGAGTGTGATGGCAAAGAAAGCATGCGGCATGTGGCAAAAGGCGATTCGCTCGCCCCCAGCGCCCCCGTCAACCCGTCCCTAAGTCAACACGGAGGAGGTAAATCACGGGTGACTACTAGCCATTAGTGCAAATGGCCAAGACATGAGGGAGGTTATGCTCGGTCACGCCGAGTTTCGACCCCAAGACTTCATGTGGCAACTCCCCATGTTTTAACCATCACACCGCCCATGGGAAAGAAAGCATGATGAGAGAGGATGAGGAGAGAAAAAATATGATGAGAGAGAATGAAGAAAGAGAAAGTGTGATGAGAGAAAATTAGAAGAGAGAGTGTGTGACGAGAGAGATTGAAGAGAGAGAAAATATAATGAGAAAAAAAATATGATGAGAGAGAAAGTGTGATGGGAAAGAGAGTCTGATAGGAGAGAAAGAGAGGATGAGAAGAGAGCAAGTATGATAAAAAAAAATGAGAGAGAGTGTGTATGATGAGAGAGATTGAGGGGAGACAAAAAGTGATAAAAGAGAAAGCTATGAGAGATAAAGCATGGTGAGAGAGGATGAGAGAGAGAAAATATGATGAGAGAGAAAATATGATGTGAAAAATTAAGGAGAGAGAGTGTATAGGAGAGATTGAGAAGAGAAAAAGTAGGATGAGAGAGAAATTATGATAAATAGAATGAGGAGAAAGAAAGTATGATGAGAAAGAACAAAGAGAGAAAAATAATATGAAAGAAAAATTGAATAAATATATTAAGGGTATTTTTATCAAAATCTTAATTTTCATTTTCAATCCCATTAAAATCCAAAGAAAAAGATGAGTTTTATCAATACCTAAATTTTTAAATTTTATCCTAAGATTTTAATTCTATTTTCATGAACCAAATATAAAATTTAAGAATAAATTCATTTTTTATTTCTAAACTCCTAAATCAAATGCTACTCGTCCAAGGATCACATTTAGGTGCTCCTCGGATGGGTCTAGTGGCTAGCGCATGAGGTGTTACTATCATGAGGTCTGAGATTTAAATCTCGGCTTTACCGAGGTAAATACTTTCCTTATGTGCTAGTCACTATTCCAAAAACTAGTAACCGTCCATAATTTATCTCCTCCGTGTTGACCTTAGGACGGATTGACGGAAACACTAAGATAAACATATTCACTTTTTACCACCACCCAAAAATATTAGGCCTTGGCACCATTAATCAACTTCGCCGAGTAACAACCAACTCACGAAGTCTATTCGCCACCGACCAATCCACGATATTTTTTTTACACTTTGTGAAGTGAAGGGTATTTTCTTAAATTTATTTTAAAAATTTTTAATCAAGGACATTTGAGAGGATGGAGGTGAGGTTTATTTAAAATTAGGGTTTATTTTATTTTATTTTTGTTAATTCAGATCCGATCCCAGTAAAATTTAGGTTGGTCATGGGGATAAATATGAAAGACAAATGATTCCTCATCCCGTCCACGTTTCAGCTTTTTCATTCTGGAAATTTCAGCTTGCTTGGTAATCTGCCGCTGGACCTTAGTCCGGAGGGTAAATTAGGGATCTTTTCGTATCTATACCTTCTACGCTGCAAATTGCGGACGATTTCATCAGAGAGAGCCTGAGATGAGAATAGATAGATGAAAGGAGGATGCTGAGGAGGAAGCCGAGCAGGATCCAAGTGAAGGCGGAGGACAAGGAAGAGATCGACGAAGGCCGTCGCAATCGCGCTTCCACCTCCAGTCCACGTCCCAACTCCAGCCCTTGCCCCAATTCCAACCCTCTCCACAAGTTCCTCGATCCCGCCCCACTCGACGCCGCCGCCAAAGCCCAGCGCATCGGCCTCCACCAAACCTAGTCTTAGACCTAGCCCTAACCATGGAGGTCGAGGTCAAGCTCCGCCTCCCCGACGCCGCCGCCCACCAGCGACTCTCCGACGCCCTAGCCCCCCACCACCTTCGCATCCACCTCCAGGAGAATCTCTTCTTCGACGGCGCCTCCGGCGAACTCTCCTCCCGCTTCGCCATCCTCCGTATCCGCTTCTACGATGCCGATGCCCGATGCGTCATCTCCCTCAAGGCCAAGGCCCGCCTCGTCGATGGCGTTAGCCGCGTCGAGGAGGATGAGGAGGACATCGACCCGGCCCTTGGACGCGCCTGCGCCGCTGACCCGTGTCGGCTGTTCGACGCGGCGGCCTCCTCTCGGATCGTGAGGAGGGTTCTCGAGGAGTTCGGATCGGAGGGAAAGATTGGATCTTTTGTGTGCTTGGGAGGGTTCCGGAACGTCAGGGCGGTCTACGCGTGGAGGGAGGGGCTGACGCTTGAGCTTGATGAGACGCAATATGTTTTCGGAACTGGCTACGAACTGGAGTGTGAAACGACAGATCCAGAGAAGGCCAAGGAGTTGCTGGAGAGTTTCTTGAAGGAGAATGGGATACCTTACTCTTATTCTGAAGCATCCAAGTTTGCTGTTTTCCGTGCTGGGAGGCTTTTACCCTGAGTGAGTCCATTTCTTTTCTCATGTTTTAATCCTTGTTTGAAAGAACTCGACCCGTGAATTCTCTTGTGCGTTCTTGTTTATCTGGTTCATTGTTTGAAATGTCTGGACCTCTGCATTTTCCCCAGGCATCCCCCAAATGGGAGCTTTCTAAAATCATGATCCTTGGAACTCATCTTTTATGCAGAAAAACATCACTAAATTCTCATCATTTGAGAAGGAACTAGGGCAAGTAGTGATTAGTTTTTTTTTATTTGATTCAATGTGAGCTATCATTCCAATTTTTGGGATGCCAGTGTATACAGTTACATGTATGGCCACACGAGAGTGCATTGGCTAACATCACATAGACCACATATTTGATTGCATAGACTACCTAATCTTGCATATCGAAACCTACTGCATATAGAGGATCTTAAATCTAATATGTGGTTTGGTTCCCTGTCACAAATATGTGTCCACCTAGGCCACTTTTTAAAACCATGTTTTCTCTCCCTTTCCTGCTGATTTGATCGGAAAAAAACATAATTGGATGGAATTAAATTCATTCCACCAATTTTAAGTCCTTTTTTTTTTTTCCTTTTCCTCTTAATTCCATTCAAGTAAACACAGATTTCAACATTTAGCGCATAAATAATCATTATCCTGAAGGAGAACTGAGATTTGTGCTACTCTGTAGATTTCTCTGTCAAATAACTCTTAGGTATGTACCTGTATTGATTATGGCGCTGTAACACAGACAGAATTCATGATACTTGCCTTTGAGAGAAAATAATTGGGTCCACTTTCGTAGCCTTTCATTGATTTTAATCGAACTGTAAGATTCATGTGATTGACCTCAAGTAATTGGGACTAATAACTTAATGATAATGATTATTTTCAATTCCATCTATTGCAACATCCTCTATTGTCCACTGTGATAACTGCACTGCAAATGGCATATCGCTCAATTCTGGATGATATTCCAGATGAAATGGCACCTCTGATCGAATTGGAGCTACCGTGTATTTGGGTTTTAGATTTGATTTCCAACACATGATTGTTGATATATAACAAACTCTTCTGATAACATAACTTTTAAACTAGTGATTAATAGGTTAAGTTAGCATGGTTACTAGAGTAGCAGGTTCTATTTTTGAAGTAAAGCTATTTAAATCCATGTCTGAATTGAAATTGAGTTTTAAATTTCACAATTAGGGTCTATTTGTTTCAACATTCTATGACCTTAAGACTCATGAAATAGTTCCATGATTATTCAAAACTTCTTTCAGTAAATTATGATCTCTCTTCCACCTCTCCCACATATGATGCAATGGACTTAGGTGATCTATGAAAGAAACTACTCCACTGAAATTTGCGTTCATCTACAACCCACAGCATCATAGATTTCATACATATACATCAAAGTTAATCCCCTTTCTAACACTTTTTTTTTCCTCGAAAAGGCAAATTATCTTACCAGTAGCCAAGGCAATTTTGAGCCTGTGTTTCACTTTAATATTCAAACTTCTTCGTATAACTTAGCTCTTTTCTGGCCACTTAACTTATTTGTATAGCGTAGCTCTTTTCTTGTAACTCGTCAATGCTTTTTCTTTGACAATCTAATTTGAAGTGGCAACGTGAAACCTAATATCTCTGTGCTAAATAAGTCTCCACTTATGCTATTCAGCTTTTGCAGGTTCCGGGTTTGATGGAAGTGATTTAGTGGGATCCCTTTATGATGCTTCGTAGGAAACAGCATCGGTGTCTAATATCTCCATGTAAGCAGATCATTTTATGAATGTAATAAAGTAGACTTGATGGTAAAGATGAAAAAATTGGACTTCAAATTATTTCCAAATTTTGTATTATATTATTTCGGGTCATTTATTCTGAGGCCTTCCTACAAACCATGCATTCTTCCAACTGATATGTTAATTGTGATAAAATATTTTCATTTTTTAAGTCAGTAATTCTCTCAACATTCTATCGTCAAGTTAATTCCTGAGACCCCCTAATCCATGAATAGGTTTTGGTCGAATCAAAATCAGCTGATTCGGTCAGTATTTTATGTTGTTTTAAGATGTTGGTTCATCCATCTTCTTTGACGGGTTCATGCAAGTTGACAAGATCCTTCAACTAATCCCAATTCGCCTTAATAATTTTGAGCTATTTGGCTTTGACCAACCCAACCTGCCCCAACCAATTAACCAACTGCCCCTCTCGATTTAACTTACCAAACTAACTTATTTAACTCACCCAATACAATCGACTCACTTGCCCACTTAACCGTGACTAACCTACCTGACTAACTCACCACTGACGCTCTCGACTTGACTTATCAAACCCACTTGCTTAACTCACCCAACACAATCAACCCACTCGGCCACTTAGCTTGACTAGCACCATTGTTTGATCAACGTTCCCATTACAACGAACACACTCAAGGCCCCTAACAAAACTAGATTGTTATTGATTCATCCTTTCCTATTTGCCTGTGCATACAATTAACTAGTCTACTCAACCTACATAGTTTTTAGAAGGTAATAAATTATTATTTGAAGAATAAAATATATAAAAAATGTTAAACAAGTATTCAATAAAAATCACAATTCCACGGCAATTAATATTTTGAAATTAATTTTACAATTAAATATGGGAATATTAATTTCAAGTAGTTATTCCAACCGAATGCACTATTAGAACTCTGAGAAAAGCCATTTGATGAAGCTGCTTTGCTTGTGAAACAATTGTGCACATCCAGGTTACACGGTTTGTACAATAAGATTGCTCGACACCTTTCATCCTTAGTGTTCTCTTGTAGTTATTGACAACCTAATCCTTTTGATCTATGTTTTTCGATAGCAACATGAATACGGATTATAAAATATCGAATTACACAGCATGGAAAGGGACATACTGCAAGAATAGATTTAGCTTCGTAAAGCAGCAACATTCATGCCTTTCGCCGTAAATATATCATAAATTAGACTAACAAAATTAACTGGCCAGCAAAGACAAATCAGTCATCTAACTTGGCAGCCGCAGAGGCATAGCTAACACTGCTATCTCGTGCGCTCTTGCACTGGCTCGATTGCTCATATTGCACGAAACCAATTTTGATCTTAGCTGAGCAGTTCTTCAACATCTAATAAAAGAAGAGGGCAATAAGATTATGACAAACCAAATCCAAAAAATCGCAAAGGAGAAGCAGCAGCAGTACATGGAGGAAGATGCTGATAGGATGGCGTCCACAGATTGTGTTGCCGTAGTCCTTTAGGTATTGTTTGAATGCATTCGTGTCTCCCGTCTCGATGATGTCCATGCCTAGGTGGTCCAAGGCCTCGATGAATTTATAAATAGGGCCATGCTCCTTGTCGTAGTATGTATACTTGAACCTGTCACAATTGTACATGAGAATCAGCAAAAGACTAATCTGCAAAGGCGATCCCACCATATCGACAGAAGCATGAAATGTTAACAGCTTTAGTAAGGCATTATGCCCCTCAGTCGTTTAGTTATTGTTGGAGGAAATTCTGTTATATGTAGGTTTAGGAACAGGTGAAACGTAAGCTTACACAACTTCTGAATGAAAATAAAACTAGGATGAAAAAAGGGAGATGGTCGATGAAGCCAAAAAGAGTACCGTAGGTATGGAAAAGTCAATAAACACAAGTAAGAAGTAATGTATACAAGTGAAATATATACTGAAAAATTGAAAGGGAATATTGACTTGCAGATAATCAGTTGGTGACAAGCTTTAGCTATTTAGTGTTCTCTTACAATTTATTAGCTAACTTCCAAATAAATAATTAATTAATGATAAAGTACACTTCCAAATGAAACTTTATTAGAATGTTAAGCTAGATTATTAGCTAACTGAGAGATCAATACCCATGATAAATAATGAAAGGCAAAGAACGGTTGCGATTGGCATACCTAGAGCCCCAGTGGCAAAAATCAGATGACACAGAGAAGAAATTCTTGGGATTATCCACATACTTCGCAAGCAATTGTCCATACATGGCTTCATTTTCTGTGTTAAGAGCACCGACCAAAATGGGGACAACTTTCACAGGATAACTGTAAAATGGGGAAAAAGTGTAATAAGCACCCTCCGGGTGGAAAAATTTGGATGATCTCAAGTCAGTATAATTACCCATGAAACACTTTAGCAAGGTAAGGTAAATGCATTTCCATGCTATGTTCTGCCTCATCTACATGAAGATCCATAAGCTCAAACTTTCCTGTTGCCTTAAGCTCATCAATTACTGTACAACAAAGAAAAATGAGAAATGAATATGAAACTCATTCCCTCGTTTAGGCAACAACTAAAGACTGTCTGATGAAAGCATCCTAGTTATTGCAAAGAAGTCTGAATGGCAAATAAAATCTAGTTATTGTAAATAAAATCTGTGCGTTTTATAATATGTAGGTTTTACCTTGCGTATCAACTTGCAAGTCTCCCAAAGGTGTGCTATAAATGGTAGCTCTTGTAAGGGCACATCTTGGAGTATAATAATGGTGCGACGGACCAAGTAGAAAAACTCGTTCACTGAAAAAAATTTGTCCACATGTTAGTGAAATGAAGAACTAGCAAATTGTGACAGAAAGTTGAACATAAGAAAGTATATATTAACACAGATGTCTGACAGAAAATTTAAATATCAACTAAAACATGTCCAGCAGCCAACATTATTATTTAATCTGACTGTCTCTAGATGCAAAATATAAAGAAAACAGAAAGATAGAACATGGATATATGTTACTAACCTAAGCTTGGAATGGAGTCTATGGGCACGAAGATCATTTGAAGACATGTACCTTTTCATCTTCCCATAATCGTGATGTTTTTTTGGAATGCGAGTTTGTTTATACAAGAGAACTAACTGATCTTGTTATTTTGATCATATGAAGACTGTAATTTTTCTGTCTTACAATATCCTGGTCTATTCTGGAATCAGTTTGTTTTGTACAATATAACTAACAGATTTTGTAACTGAGAAGCAAATATTTTGGGAACAAAAGATTCCTGGATTGATCCACCATATTTATCATTATTAAGATAAGTTTATCCAAGACTGAACAAACAACATATCATATCCATGCACTAGAGAAATCCTTACCACAAGAGTATCATCCTAGCAAGATGACTAGAATATTTCCTAAAAATATACTTAAATGGCTCAAACCACATAACTAGTTCAATGGACTATGGAGGGAAATGATCTACCGACGTGGAAGCTCAAATGTGCATTTTGAAAGCTGGCTGCTAAGGCATACAACATTTTCCCTAAAACTATGCATGTCCCAAAACATTGAACCTTGCAATATTGACAAAGGCATATGAAACTACTCCAGTGAACCAAAGACATAACTAAAATTACTATCAAAGATGCAGGATAATGCACAATGATGTCAGATGCCCTAATCAATAGGTTGAGTTACATAACTTCACATTCTAAAAGATACATAGTATGGAGTAGCACAGTAAGATTATAAAATAGCTAGGATAGCTATTATGTAATTACTGATTATCATGGATTTGGTCAAAGAATGTAGAAAGCTTACATGCTCTCAGGGTCGATGTTAGCAAATGCAAAAGCTGCACAACGGCCTGAATACGAGTAGGCAGCATGCCTGAAAGAGTAATATGTATATTTATTTTTCATCTAATCCATCATGACTATTTATCAGAATTATAAGCTATAAAGATGCTGACTTACGGAGCAATTACACCTCTAACATCAGGAGATTTCGTCAGGTGAGTTGCCAGGAGCCATCTCTCAAGATCCTCATCTAGTTTCTTGCCTGATAAGAAAGTCACACATCTATTATATGAAATACATTACATAGCATGCTCAAGTAAAACTTAAATGAACTAACAGATTTCTTTCCAGGAATTAGGGATCAAAATACATATTTCAGAAACAAGATGGAAATTCCGGAGGGAAACTGTAACAGATCATTCAATGCACCTTCGAGAAGATATAGGCCAGCCAGCGGATAATATTACAATTAAGCATCTCAAACTCGACCCGGTACATGAATGGACACTTCACTCACCGTTCAAACCCGTTATCAATAAAAAGAGAAAAGAAAAAATGAAAGAGGTTATTTGATGCATGAATTAAACCTTCAAACTCCCAACTTCTTTTTTCTTCAGCTAAATCGAGGAAATTTCTGGCCTGGGATTCATTGAGAATTTCTGGTGTCTACTTTCTAATATAATCACGTTATGCTACCCACTCCGTCACAATCCTACCAAGTGTTCGCATCTCCAAAACCTTAAAATACTTCATTTCCTCATGAGACCAAAAATTCGATCCAATTTCTACAAAATATTTTTTTAAAAACGAAATTTCCGCAGAAGGATCAACAGATCGAAAACTAGGGAGGATTGGAGGTGAAGCTCACCGTTGTCGGTGTACCAGGATCCCGCATGAGCCGCTCTTCTGATCCTCTCCATTGGAACCCTCCACTAACAGATCGAAGGGAAAATCAATGATCAATCGATCGATCGGCGCAAGAGCAACCCTACTCAATCGCTTTTAGAAAGGCGAAACTACGTAAATATATAAAGCAAACATGATGAGTAGTTTAAATAGAGTTTTTTTCGGCGGTCAGTAAAGGAAATATCGTCAGACAGATCCGATCCAATGTCTCTTTCCGTAACGCGTACGAAATAAACGTTGAGACTAAATAAATATGTGATGTGGCAAGTTGTACTTCGGTCGAAACAGGTTGTATGTTTGAGGGCTTGCATGCGATCAAGATTTCATCCTTGCGTACCACCACGCTTGCACGGCAGTTACTAAATCATGGGGCTTACGTGGCAGAATCGAAGCCCGTTTGAATTCACAATGTTAGTTATCCAGCGTAATTTTTATTAATATATTCATGATATA
This sequence comes from Zingiber officinale, assembly GCF_018446385.1. Lineage (NCBI taxonomy): Eukaryota > Viridiplantae > Streptophyta > Magnoliopsida > Zingiberales > Zingiberaceae > Zingiber > Zingiber officinale. The sequence goes on from NC_055996.1 coordinate 93,835,545, forward strand.
ATAATATACATATATGTTTTTTATTAATTAAGAATATGATAACCTTAAAAATCTATTTTTTTCATCAATAATTATAATTTTTATTAATATTATATATTTTATTATTTAAAGAGGCCAAATGTTCTCTTTCAACTCTACTAACTGTTAATATTTTTTAAAAGCATTTATATAATTTATAGCAATAACTAGGACGAATTTGATTGTAATTATTTAGAATCTCTTTCTTTTTAAAAAAGAAATTTGTGCATAAAAAAGTTGTAGGAATATAGGAGATTTAAATAACATTATACAAATTCAATACTAAAATTGTTAGTGTAATTGTGCTGAGGTAAAAGTTGATCAATTTGACTAAGTTTAAATTAGCTTGAGCTTGAGTTTTGATATTTAACATATATGAAAAAGAAGTCAGTAGGTCAAGGTGTGACCAGATACTTGTTTGAGAAAGTCCTAACTGAAAGTTAGGCAATGGAAAGTCTTAACTGAAGGTTGGACAATAGTAAAGACCTAGTTGAGAACTAGGTAGTGAAAGTCCTAACCAGAGGTTAGGCTATAGTAAGACCTAATTGAAAACTAGGCAATGTAAATCCTAGCAGAGCTAGGCAAATTAAGGAAAGTTCAAATGAGTCAAGGAGGATCATATGTTGGAAAACGAAAGCTCTAACTACGGTTAGGCAAAGGAAAGCCCTAACTGAGGTTAGGCAGGGTAGAAGTCTACCAAGTGACTAGTCTTAACAGGGGTTAGGCAAAGGAAAGTTCTAACTGCGATTAGGTAAGGGAAAGCCCTAACTAAGGTTAGACACGGTGGAAGTTTATCGAATGAGTAGTCCTGAATGGATGTTAGGCAAGAGAAAAATTCAAGTGGATCAAGGAGGACCGTATTTAGTGATCGGAAGTCCTAGTGGGACTAGACAACGAGAAAGCCCTAACAGGTCAAGGTTGATTGAAAGTCATAATGAGTCATAATTGACTTTGGGGTTGGGCAAAGAAATCCTAAACTCGAATTTAGAGTTTAGGGCTAAGCAATTAATTAGCTCAATTGATTAGCCCAAGGCCAATCGATTTGGCAGAGTGCCTAATTGATTGAGACCTACTCTAATCGATTAGGTAAAGTGTCTAATCGTTTGAGAGTGTTTTGCAAAAACACAGTGAGGGTCGGAATCAATTAAGGCAATTGATTCAGCCTTTACCAATCGATTAAGCTAATCAATTGAGGCATTTGTTGCGAGAGAATAGAGGCTTGGTGAATTAATTGAAGCAATTAATTTAGCCTTTCCCAATCAGTTGGGCTCATCGATTGGAGCCTTTATCGCGAGAGAACATGAGCTTGGGAATCGATTGGACAATTGATTAGGTCATTTTCTTTCGCAAATAGAAAATTTCTGAATCGATTGTGGTAATTGATTAGAAGCTACCGAATTGATTGGTATGACTCATTAATCGATTAGGAGTTTGAAAAAGAATTGTTCTGTAAGTTATTGGATGGTCAGCTGACGTGACAATAGATTAAAAAAAAACCTAATTGATTAATAGGTGAAAAGCAATTCGAATAACGTCCATATAAAGGGGAGTTTGTCTAGGATTTTTGCCACCGATTCTTGGGACATTGAGAAAGAAGTGCTGTTAAATTTCCATCCGATCAAGAGACATTTCCATGCAAGAAGATAGTAAGGTAAGCAAGATTTCATTGTAAAGTGTTTACTTTCATTTTCGATTGTATTCTTGTTGTATTTCTCGTATTCGAGATTGTATGAGGTTTCTCTGCCTTCAGAAAATTTCTGAAAAGAAGTGTGTTCATAGTGGAGTTGTATGCATAGTGTGGATCTTTAGATTAGTCAGATCATGGTGGTGGAGACCAAGTAAATTGGAGGTGTTAATATTGTGAAGTCTTCACTTTGAATTTCCGCTATAAATCATCATCGAAGAAGCGAACGAAGTTATTCATCCTCCTCTATGATAATATCTCATGTAATATGAAAAATCTCATAATAGCTTATTAGTTGACTATTTACTCGATAGATAAATCAGTAGGAAAGTCATCTACCTCTAACATTAATTGGGTAAAGTTTATACATCTTAATTATTAAAAAAACAAACAATTATATTGTTGATGGCTTGGCTTGATCTGGACTATAGGAGGGGTAAATAATTGGTTTATAAAAACACAAACAACCTCTTAACAATAGATAATAGAGTAAAGCTCTTTAAAATTCCATATAGTACAATCAATTTACTACTTCAACCAGAATGAAAGAAAAATTTAAAGTAACAATCCCTTGAAAGATTTAAGTGTTGGTGCAAGAAGTCTCAAATAATTGAACTTGTGTTTTAATGTTGGCCAAGAGTTTAAAGTTAAGCCCTTATGATCTAATGTATTTGTTAAATGTGCAGGTAACTTAATAGGAAAGCCCTGGTAGGCTGTTGGTGTTAGAAGCACAACATTTAATCAAGAGTTTTGATGTATGACTAAGGTTAAAGTTAAGTTTGTTGTAATATAATAATTTGTGTCGAGTATGCAGAAGTAAGTTATTTGACAAATGGTAAAGCCCTGATTGGAACCATGCAGTGGCTAAATCCTAATGAAACTAGACAAAGTGAAGTCCTAGTTTGGAACTAGGTAGTGACCAAGTCCTAGTGGAACTAAGCAACTAAAGACCTGATTGGGTCAGGTATAAGTAGACCTGACCACGGTTCGGAATCGACGGTTCGGAACCGCCGGTTCGACGGTTCCAGGTAGGTCGACCCTTAACCTTAACCGCCCAAGACGATTACGGTTCACGGTTCAGAACCGCCGGTTCACGGTTCGGTTCACGGTTCGTCATGGTTCAAGATTAATATGTTAAAAAAAATTAAAAATTAAAAATTAAACATTAAAAATTAGAAATTAAAATTTATTAAAAAAAGGGCTTGCACTTATTTAAGTTGCCTACGTATCCCTTTAGGGGAATCAAAGCCCACGTAGTTCTTTTACATTTTTATCCTTTTACATTTTCATTCACTTCCATTTCCTGTTCCTGTTGTATTTGTTTCTTCAGTATCAAAATCTTCAACTTCGTCATCTGAAAGTTGCATTCCTTGGATTCTTTTCTCTGCTCTGGTCTAATCGTCCAGTAATGCTTGGGCTTCCAATGAGTCGGGAGACAAAGTTGATCGTCGTTCATTTAATATGTTACCGCCGGCACTGAACGTCTGCTCCACAGCAACAGTTGACACTGGACAAGCTAAAATTTCTTTTACGATCACGGAGAGAACGGGAAAGCTTTGAGCCTTCTGTGACCATCACTTTAAGATATCGAAGTTTTCGCTATCTGCTTCATTAAAATCAAAAGAAGTCGTAAAATAATTCTCAAGTTCCTGTGTGGAACTTGAGGATCCCCGTGGACGTTTTGTCCGTTCTTTTAATAAGAGTTGTGCTTTTGTAAGTTTTAAATTACTACTAGTAGTTTGTTGAATTTCAGAAATATTAATTTGTGTTCCATATTTTGCATAATATTGATTATAAATATCATATAAATAAATTCTAACATTATATATAATATTAGCTGGATCAGGGAAAGAAGAATCTTTAATTGGAATTAAAGCATCATAATATAAAGTTAACATTTCTTGTAAAACTTCTAATTTAAATCTAGGATCTAAAGCAAATGCAATTAAATAAATTTCAGGAATTAAATAAAAATATTTTTCCCATTTAGTTTTCATAGCCAAGATGCAAGGAGATAAAGATTCATTATTAATATGTTCATTTAAAACTAATACTATATTAGAAAAATTTTCTAAAACTAATTGAGCAGTGGGATAATAAACACCGGAAAGTTGTTCGGTTGCATCATTAAATACTTTTAAAATTTCACAAATACTACTACAAATATTCCATTGTTGTGAAAATAAATATATATTAGTATTAGTGTTTTGTGCAAAAAATGAACATAATAATTCTTTATATTGAAATAAATCTTGTAATAATTGGTATGTTGAATTCCAACGTGTTGGTACATCACGTGGAAATTTTTTAGGTCTCATTCCATTAATTTTACAAAACCTACCCCATTGTTTCATTATAGATGGATGAGACCATAAATAAGAAATTGCAATTCTAATTGGTTTAATATAACTTTCTAAAATTTTTAAACCATCTTGAACACATAAATTTAAAACATGGCAAACACAACGAATATGAAAAAATAAACCTCCAATAATAGGTTGACAAACAAATTTTAGATCATCTATACAAGCGGTATTAGAACTAGCATTATCTAATGATATTGAAAATATTTTATGAGTTAAACCATATTCTTCTAAAATTAAACATAATAATTGTGCGATATTATGAGCATTATGTGATTCATCAAAAACTCTATAAGCTAATAATCTTTTTTGGAGGTTCCAAGAGTTATCGATCCAATGGCAAGTCACACCCATATACGAATGTGTTTGCCAATGATCACTCCAAATATCGGAACATAAAGAAACTTTATTATCTAATTTACTAAATTCATCAATTAAATTCTTTTTTCCTTGTTTTACTAATTTTTTAATTGTACGAGTAAGTGTAGTTCTAGGAACACGTTTAACACATGGATTAAGAGATTCTTTACAAAAATCTTCAAATGTGCATTTAGATCAAAAACTAAAAGAAAGATGTTTTACGGAAATAAATTTAGCTAATGATTCTCTTAATTTATTATCTGAATATAAAAATAAACCGGAATGGGTACTACCGCTAGTTGAAGAAAATCTTGATAATTGTGTTTGAGAACGGTCGAGTCCATATTCCGTCGGGTGCTTCGTTTCTACATGTCGTTTCAACGACCCATAGCCGCCGCCGGCTTGGAATTTGTAGGAAGCATTGCAGTGCTTACATTTTGCACGCATTTCTCCCGACGGAAGAGTGACCTTCTCAAAATGTTTAGTAAAAATAGAAGACTTTAGAGGAGGAAGTTCCCGAACCTTAGAAGTAATTGCATCGGTACTTCCTTGTGTGTCGGGTGTCGGATTCGGAAGATGCTCGATCTCATCATCGGTGGATTGAATGTTGGGGTCCTCCTCCCGCGGATTCATTATTTGCTTTCCCTTCCGAGCTCGAGATGATGCACCTCCGCGGCCTCCTTCCATTGTAATTGAAAATTGAAAACGAAAGCGTGTAGAGATTAGAGAATACGAAAATGAGATTAAGAGTAGAGAAGATGTGTGTGAAAAATGATGAAATAAGCTCTCTATTTATAGAGTTTTGATAGTAACGGACACTAAATCATAGCCATTGATCAAAAAACGGTCAAATGATCCTAACCGTTGAAAAAAAAATACCTAAAAACCCTCCCAACGGTTAACCGGCGGTTCAAGCCGTTTAAAAAAAAAAAAAAATTGAGGCTGAACCGCCGGTTCAACCCGCCGGTTAACCGGCGGTTCACGGTTTTTACACCCAATGACCCGGTTATGGGCCCGGGCCGGGTCCGGGCCAGACCCTGGCCGGGTCCGGGCCAGACCCGGCCCGGGGTCGGGTCTAGGTATAAGCTAAGTCTTGGTTGGAGACCAAGCAAGAAATCTTAGCCGGGTGTTAGGTGAATCAAATTCAAGTGGAGCCAGCTAGGAGCTGAAGGCTTGATGGGCAAAGACAATTGGAGTAAGCTGAGAGTTGAAGCTTGACGAACATGACCAATTAGAGTAAGCTGGGAGTCGAAGCTTGGTGGAAAAGTCCAAGTAGAGTAAGCTGGGAGCTGAAGCTTGGCTAACAAGTCCAAGTGAAATCAGCTGAGAACTGTAGCCTGATACCTTAGTCTAGATGAGTTAGCTTGGGGCTAAACATCTAGACCCAATGTAAGTGCAAGTAACTTTACATTTTTCAATTATACTAATTACATAAAACAACTGTAGAGAAGCAAAGTTTGATGGTTCCAAGCGACTGGAGGAAATCTGGGGTGGCTGGCTGGTGATAACTCTGGACAAAGGAAAGTTTGATGATTTCAAGTGACTGTATCAGGTCAAAGTGACTGGAGGATACGAGTGACTAGAACAACTTCCAAATAGCTGGCAGATAACGTTATCAACAATCCGAGTGAGTTGAGTCAAGATTAGGTTTGACCCCTCTCCAAACGATCAGAGAGCTTCTAAGCGACAGGAGCGCTTTGTTAATGTTATCTAATGAACAAAAGTTATAGCACAACACCTATACAAATGACCGGGGAGCCTCTAGGTGACCAAACAAGTGCTATAAAAAGAGCTTCAAGACAGTGCTTTGAAATCACCAATTCACTTAATCTCTCATTCATTCTCATGCACTTGAGGTCTCGTGTCTTTTGTGCTGCAATGACGGCACGCTCCAACTTGCACTTCATTTTTGATCGTTAACACTTAGAGTAACATTTTCATTTATTTTGTGTTACCATATTTTTGTAATTGTGCTTAACTTTTTATATTATTTTTCTCTAAGGGTTTTCTACATTTAGAGACTTTCTAGAAAGGAGAAATTAGAAATAAAAAAAATATTTTTATAACTACTGTGTGTGTCTACATTCCTGATTTGGTTTATCAACTACTTGCATGCTCAATTGTTAGTTAACTTATTTGCATGCTTACATTGCCTTGCTATACTTGATTAAATTAGTTTAAGTAATTTTTATCTTCGCTGTGCTACTCTATTGATTCAATTATTTTTGTTATTATTTTCTTAGAAATTTTGTAATGTTATGTACCCCCTCTAACGTCAAGTTTGATCCTATAATTTGCCATCAGCACGGGTTAAGTTGATAGAAACTAGGAAAGCCTGGTTCGGTGCATGTCTAGGCTGGGTAAGGAGAATCCTACCAGGTACATCTAGTCAAGTGGTAGTAGAAGTTAACTCAAATCACTAGACCAATTAGATCAAGACATTGTATTAAACTTGATTTAGTGCTAGATTCTTAAATTAGCTTTGTTTTAGAAGGTGGTCGTTGTTTCGATTAAGAATATTCCTGTGTCTCGCCACTACCTAGAAGCTAACTTAAGAAACTCCTGCTCATTTAGCCCAAAGAAAAAACTGAATCTAACATAGGGTGGACTTTGTTCTTTGAGATAGAACAAACAATTAAATTGATTAATATAATCTGAGCCTCCTGAACCCAATCCAAACCCTAACTATAACCAAACCAAACCCAAACTAAATCCAAATCATACCCCAGACCTTAATACAACTTGAACAAATTTGTGTGTTATATTACTGTGGTAAAAACCCAAGGTTTGTAAGAATCTTGGAAAAATGTCTCTAAAGAAAGGATTCAGCACAACTCGCCCTCTTCTCTTCAATGGTGACAATTTCACTTATTGGAAGAAGAGAATGAAATATTATCTTATGAATGATATTGAGAACTATCTTATAATTAAGATAGACTTTAAACTGCCTACAGATCTAAATGACATCCTAGTTGACTTTGACAACTAGACAAGTGGCAATAAATGAAAGGCTCAAGTCAATGCTAGAGCTACAACTACACTACAATGCGGGCTAACTCAGGAGAAACTGAGTAAAGTTGGATAGTTTAGCAGTGCTAAGAAACTCTGGAAAAAACTAATCAAGTTGCACGAAGGTTCAGATGATTCATGAACTGCTAAAAAGGATCTAGTACTAAGTCAGCTCAAAAACATCCAAATGAAGGAGAATGAATCAGTAAGTTAGCTACATAGTCGCTTTAAATAAATCCTAAATTGTATCCACTCAATCGGTGAACAAGTCAAAAATCATGACTTGATTAGGTATGTAATTAAGGCATTTCGAAAGATTACCTTGTGGGCGTCAATGGTTGATGCTTACAAAGTATCTAAAGATTTACTATTATAAAGTTAGATGAATTCTTTTATGATTTTAAACTCCATGAACATACCAATCTTGATCAGAAAGAGAAGGGTATATCCTTGATTGCTGAAAAAAATCAAATCTAATCCAAATCCAAATAAGAGATCAAATTAGAATCTAAGTCCAAATTAACAACTGACGAAGATGACCTATCTTCAAAAGTTGTGCACCTAGTCAAACAGATGATCCAAAAAAAAAAGTTCACCTAGAGATTCATGAAAAGAAAATCTCTAAGAAGGATTTGGAGAACATTCAATGTTTCGAATGCAAGAAGAAGGACCACTTCAAAACCGATTGTCCTCTACTAGAAGAAAGGGAAACAAACTTAAAGAGAGAAAGGAGAAGAAGAAAGCTCTAAAGGTGACTTGGGTGATGCTAGCTATCTAGAAGTATAGGTACATGCAGTCTATCGTAGGGCCTAGGCAAGTTCATTTTGCAAATAAGAAATAAAGTAAAATAAAAGTATATATATAATATTTCATGGAAAGTAATTTTAAAATTACGTTTGATTGAAAACGAGAAGATATAATCATGATTTTAATAAGTCCTAGTCTAAAAAGAGTTAGCTCCCCCTAAGTTGGAGCTCTAAGTGATTTCAGTTTAGCAATTAAGTATACTGTAAGTACCCCGTGATAGTTTTGATGTGATCAACGAAGTCAAGTTATGTCCTGTTGTCTTTTGATGACTTGTGTCTAAGTATGCAGGAACTTAGGAGCACAGGAAGTCTAGCAAAAAACTCAGCTAACGAGGACGGCACGGGAGAGAGTAGACGGGCTGGGTGTGTCCGAGGGATGAGGTGCTGTGGAAGAGTACACTGGCGGACTAGAAGGAAGTGCACGACATTTTCGAGGGACGAGAAGCCGAAGTGGAAAGTTGCTTGAGAAGGCCAGAAAATGGGTTATGATTATATAGTCATAGAGATAGACGGTTGTGAAACTGGCTGGGGTGGAGCTCTATTTAGTAAAAAGTCAAAATATGACCCAAAGACTTCAAAAACTCTCTGTTGTTATGCCTTAGGCAAATACAAAGAAACATGACGTCTTACTTCTTTGGATTATGAAATCCTTGCAGCCATTTATTGTCTAGAAGTCTTTATGTTATTCATCTGTAGTAAGCCTGAAATTACACTTAGAACTGATTGCAAGGCTATAGTTAAATACAGCCAACAAACAAAGGAAGTTAGGAAAGGACTTGGGTCTAAACGATGGATAAAATTCACATACACGATCCTGAATAAAGTTTAAGAATCCATTGGGAAAATATTAAAGGAAGTAATAACTCTCTTGCAGATACTTTATCTCACTTATTAACATAAAGCTACCCTTGCTGAAATGGATAAACAAAAAAGAGTTTGTACTTATGGTCACCAAAAGAGTATGAAATTTGGAGTTCAAGAACTCCCTCAGGACTCCAGAAAAGAAGATACATTTCAGTGCCCTTTAAGAATACAACTTGATATCATACAAGAGTGTTTAATTGACAATGTTTGGAACATTCCAACTTCTCCAAGAATAGCTAGTCAAAAGATAGCTATTATTAATGCTCTCACCAATTACTTTCTCACTACTATGTAGAAATCACTTGGCAAAAAATTCTCCTATTATGCTATTTTCTCAGGAGCTTATGCAGGTTTATATGCTACTTGGGATGAGGTAAAAAACCTACTACCCGAAGAAGATAAATCGACTTATAAAGGTTTTTATTCAATTAATAAAGCATATGACCTACTTCGGACCAAACTAGGTCCTAACTTCATCATCAGTCCTCTACTTCACTTGGACAAAAAAAAATAATTCAAGAAGACATAACTTACTTAATGGCAGCAACTTCGTCAGTAAACACTAATCCTGACAGATTAGATACAGACACACTCTTTGTTCCACTTAGACCAATAAATTATCAGTCATTAGAAATCTTACATGCTACTAATAAAACAAAAGATAATTTATTGTCTATCAAAGCACTTCTTGAAGATATACGTACTTATATTAGAAGCTTGGGAGATACCTCTTCCTATAAACACTTTATAGAACTTGAAGAAGCTTTGAATTAGTTTCATCAAAACCCCACACCTGGTATTACTATTACTTACGGAGAGGAATGCACTTATAAAATTATTTGTACAAAGAGTTTTCCTCAATGTTCCATTCCAGAAACTCCAGACTTAGGTTGTCGATGCCAACTACTCTAATCCTTCAGAAAAGCTAATATTCATGTAGAAAAATTCAAACAAAAAAAATATAGAGGAAGGCTAATTAATCCTATTACTCTTATGAACTTTGGACTTCTACAACAACTATGGGTACAGGATATAGATTTTGTACAAACTTTGTCTCCTCTTTTGGGAAAAAGAATACAACATATACTTGAAAAAAAAGAGACTTTAGTATTGACTACTTTTGATAGCTCTCCTCCTGAATGGTTAGCTACACAAATAGAACCAGCCAGACATCTAATTAAACTAGATGTCTAAGGACTTAATATTCAACTACTTTCTTTTGAAGAATATCTGTCTGATATGGATAAAGAATGGACTTCGCCAAAACCATTAACAAAACAATTTAAACACTGGAGATATTCTATTCAAGGAAGTTCTAGGCTTTGGGATCCCTACTAGGATCTATTAAAATACACTTTAGCTGGAAAAACATTTACCAACAAAATTTATTGGTTGGCCAAAAACTTTTGGAACAATGTTCTTCCCATTCATTTACTTCACGTAGCATCCAAACTTATGTCAGTTTTATCAAAAGAAAAATATTATATGGTTTGACAAACAAAGAACTACTACACCATCAGTAGCTTCAACTTCTACCCTACCCCTATCCATGGGGTCTGCAGAAGAAGCTAATCTAATTAATATGATGGAAATATAATACAACTCCTGATGTTAACCATGATATCAGAAAGCACTTCAGAAAACTAAACGTAAGCCCTGATGTCATAACCCACTACTTACGTCAGCAATGATGCTCATTAGTACTCAGAAGCATCCTTATCCTTCATGTCTCTCCTTCCAAAACCTTCTCTCCTCCTCTATAAAGCAAGACTCCTTCTGCTTACCTAGAGGCATCAAAGAACAACACTACAAGAGAAGCAAACACACCTCCTCAGACGTTCTTCTCTTCTCTCTCCTCCTCCTCTTTTCCTCTTCATTCCTTTCTTAAGTTCTCAGTTTATAATGCCCTACTAAGAGCTATAAGTAAGCATGCACTTTTTTTTTTTTATTTTGTAAAAATATGTTCATGTACTTCTTCATTATAGCTAAGTAAATAAAGTGCTTCTAAGCCTTAGGGCTATGTTTTTTCATCCTTAACTCAATAGTCCTCAGTCCTTATTGAAGTATACTTTGTAGAAACATAACTAGTTAAGGGAGAAGATAGAATTTAGACCTCTAGTTCTGTAAATCTTGTGCAAACTAAGTAAGGCAATCATCTCATATGCTATAGTAAGACCTGAAGAAAAGTCGAGGTAAGAAACCAAAGGGCTAATCAATACTTCTAGAGGCTCCCTACTATGTGAGGCTCGCTTGTAAGAGTTAAGGAAAGAAACCAGACCCAAAGGTTTAGAGCTAACCCCAAACAATTTAAACCAAATGCAACCAAATCCAAACAAACTTTTAAAACCCAAACTTGGTATCTTTTACAAGTGAACTTTTAAACCCCAACTCAATCAAACCCAAACGAATCCAAAAACTGAACTCAAATTACTTTCTCACTACTGTGCAGAAACCACCTGGCAAGAAATTCTCCTGTTATACTATTTTCTTAGGAGCTTATGTAGGTTTATATATTGTTGGTGCAATATCCCTAGGTCAAGGTTGACCTGGTTAACTAAGCTTGAGTTGACTCAAGCTTGAGTCTTGATATTTGGGTTTCGATGTTTGGCAATATATGTAGATTACAGATGCAATCATTTGATTGGGGAGATTGTTGATATAATTCCCCTCTGGACAAGGGATGACCTGTAACGACCCAACTCCTGGGTACTAGGCTGTGAGCCAGATCGCTACATTAACTACTGAAACTACTGTGCGGAAAACTGAGCAAATTTGAAATTTGCTAAACTAATTACTGTAAAGTCTCAACCTGACATTCTAAGAGTACCTGAGTGTTGTACACATGCTAGGAGAGACAATCTATGCCTCTTGGATGTCCTGCTAGCTGTAATCAGACATTTCAACCGATCCGTGAGTCGAGTGAGGCGTCGGAACGATTCACAGATCGTTCCAACTGATACTGGCACGGTGGCACCCTCTGGATCGGTCGGCTGACCGATCCACAAGCTTACCTCGCTTCAGACACAACTGGATCGGCGACCGATCCATCGAACACTGATCGATCGGGAGACCGATCGGTGAGCCTCCGTGCTTCTGCTGCGTTCAGACGCAGCTGGGTCCGACCAATCCAGATGCTCACTGATCGGTCGATGAGACCGATCGGTACACTTTCTATGCTTCGTTGCCTCGGATCGGCCGGTGGCCGATCCATAGCCTTGCCAACTCTCGTTTGCTCGGGTGGTCCGGTGGCCGATCCAGAACCCGCAAATCTCCTCAGGCTCAGATCGAACTAGATCGGTCGGTCCGATCGATCCGGAGGATCTGATGAGCATCTTATCTCGGATCGGTCGGTGGCCGATCCAGCAGGCCAGACCGATCGGTCCGGAGACCGATCGGCGATTACTGATCGTTCGATTTCAACACTTTGACGTGCCAAAACATTACACAACAGTTCTAAAACAATGGAAATACATTCCAGCATGTAAGTACTAATATTCTAAACATGATGACTAAACAAGATATAGTTTACTAAGCTGTAACAAGACTAATTCATAAAACTAGACATGTTAAGTACTAAAACTGAAATAAAAGCGTGTAGATCCCAAGGATCTTTATTCCAGACCCCTTGCACACACACATCATCGTAGCATCGCCCTCCAGCCTCCGCTAGTCCACTTTTCTTTTACCTGTATCTGCAGTATAAGAAAAGTAGTACCTGTAAGCTTAAAGCTTAGTAAGAAACCATCTACCTCACTAAATCATGCATACGATGCGAATATGATTTTAAATCATGTTGTTTGAAAAACATACTGAACATGCAAGCATGGCATGGCATATCAAACAAAGCATAAACTGAAACATGCATAACATATAAACTGAGCATGAAACTGAACTAGTCATGCATATGTCTAAATCTGTACATGAATTCAAATCATGTAAACTGAACCTGAACTGAACTGAAAGCTAAATTAGTGTTCTCATCACTGGTTTCAAATTTGAAAACTATACATATAATAGATGAAAATACTAAACATGCTGTTGGGGCCCATACTGTGCGCGCATCCCTACGAGACCCGGGATTGCAAGTTCCGAATCCAACAAGGTTACTAGGTTATCTAAACCTAGGGATGACTGTGGGAGTCCAGCCCATGGATATCTGATCCAAATACAGTGCCAACTGAATAAAAGTAAAATACTGAATACTGTTTTATTTTACTTTGCTGTTCTAGGTTATCTGAACCTAGAGCTAGGTTATCTGAACCTAGAGCTAGGTTATCTGAACCTAGAGGCTACTGTGGGAGCCCACCCAATGGATATCTGATCCATATAGTTGTAATAACTGATAATAAACTGAGTAAAATGTTTCTAATACGTTTTACATGCTGTTAGGACGCTTATTGGTACATCCTTCTGAACTGGGCATTCTACCGAATGCTTGGTGTGCACTAAAAGCATGCCCTAAAACTGAAAACTATAAAATTACTGAACTAACGCCAAAACTAACAAGCGAGAGCAATTATACTGCAGGTGAGGGGTTTCTTACCTCAATCGTAAGGTTTTCTTACGATTCTATTCGCTAGGTGTTTCGAAAACTGTCCTCTCGACGAACCACTTACGTCTTCGCGTTCCTCTCGCGGAGAAGAACCCCTTTCGTGTTGGAGTCGTCGCCGGAAGATGATCCTATGGACCCTTGCCTTGGTGTGCCGTGCGTGAGGAAGAGGAGAAGAAGGGAGAGGCGGCGGTGAGGTTTTGGAAGAGAAAGTGGCGTGAGGTGAAGAGGTGCCGAACCAAAATAAACCAAACCCCACTTAAGTTTATTATTTATATTAAGTGGTTTAATGAACCCAACTCTAATATAAATATATTTGGTTCTCCTTCCTTTCAGCACGGCCCTGCTGGGTTCAACTGGTTACTAACATTATCCCTTACACCATAGGTCTCGGGTTCGATTCCCGCCTAAGCTATTTTGCGACCTATTTGTTTTTGCTACTTCCGCTACTCGGAAAATTCCGGAAAAATATCTAATAATTCTAGAAAAATCATAGAATAATTCTAAAATAAATTTGGGAATTTTTCGGGCTTTACAATCCCCCATACCTTATAAAAAGTTCGTCCCCGAACTTAAAACAATTCTGGGTACTTCTGCTGGCCTCTGTCTCCCAAGTCGCCTCTGCTGCTGTGTGATTTTGCCAGCTGACTTTAACTAATGGTACTTCCTTGTTCCGTAATTTCTTTACTGCTCGGTCTATTATCTGAATAGGCCGACTGTCATAGCTGAGATCATCACGGACCTGTACCAACTGGGGCTCAATCACCTGGGTGGCGTCTGGAATATGCTTCTTCAGCATGGAAACATGAAATACGTTGTGGACTGCTGACATCTCCTGAGGTAGCTCTAGCTCATATGCTACCTGGCCCACTCTCTTCGTGATAAGGTATGGTCCCACATATCTGGGAGCTAGCTTGCCCTTCTTCCCGAAACGCATGACTCCCTTCATGGGAGCTACTCTGAGGAAAACTGTATCCCCAACTGAAAACTCTAGGGGTCTGCGTCGTGTATCAGCATAGCTCTTCTGACGGCTCTGTGCTGTCTCTATCCTCTGGCGAATCTGCTGTATGGCGGCTGTGGTATCTACTACTAGATCTGTCTGAAGCTCTAGCTCCTTCTGTTCACCACTCTCATACCAGCAGATTGGTGATCTGCACCTCCGCCCATAGAGTGCCTGCCGATAGTGGCCTGATAACTGTTGTTATATGCAAATTCTGCTAGACTCAGATATTTGCACCAACTTCCCTTGAAATCTAGGGCACAAGCTCGGAGCATATCTTCGAGTACCTGATTCACTCGCTCCGTCTGACCATCTGTCTGAGGATGGAAGGCTGTGCTGAATTTTAACTGGGTGCCCATAGCTGACTGCACACACTTCCAGAAGTGCGATGTAAATCTGCTGTCTCTGTATGATATAATGGTTCGTGGGACTCCATGCAGCCTGACTATCTCCTTGAGATACAACTGAGCTAGTTGCTCCATGGAATAGGATATTCTGATAGCTAAGAAGTGGGCTGATTTAGTCAACCTGTCGACTATTACCCAAATGGCATCAAAACCATTCGTGGTTCTGGGTAACCCCACTATGAAGTCCATAGAGATATCCTCCCACTTCCATTCTGGAATCTGGATCGGCTGCAGAACTCCTCCTGGTCGCTGATGTTCTGCCTTAACCCTTTGACAGGTTAGACAGATGCTGACGTATCTGGCGATATCTCGCTTCATCCCAGGCCACCAAAATCGTTTCTTTAGATCCTGATACATTTTGATGGAACCAGGATGCATCGCATAGGGAGTCCTGTGAGCCTCGTCTAGAATCTGCTTTCGTAGTTCCTCCTGATCTGGAACACAAAGTCTGTCACCACAGTACACTACACCACTGGCGGACACTCTGAACTCTCCACTTTCTGATTCTGCTAACCCTTGCTTGATTTTCTGGATTTCAGGATCCTGCTCCTGAGCTGTCTGGATATCATCAAGCAAGGTAGATGCTAAGGACATTGTGGAAAGCTGCCCGACTATAATTTCGAGACTAAAAGTTGTAATCTCCTTCCTTAGGGGTGGTGACATAGCTGCTAAAGATAATAAGGTAGCACTAGACTTCCTGCTGAGTGCGTCTGCTACCTTATTAGCTTTCCCTGGATGGTAGAGGATATCTATGTCATAATCCTTGACCAGCTCTAACCATCTACTGTCGCATATTCAGATCCTTCTGAGTAAAGAAATACTTCAGACTTTGATGATCTGTATACACTCTGCACTGAGCTCCGTACAGATAATGTCTCCAAATCTTGAGAGCGAACACCACTGCTGCAAGCTCAAGGTCGTGAGTAGGATAGTTCCTCTCATAATCCTTGAGTTGTCTGGAGGCATAGGCGATCACCTTGCCCTGCTGCATCAGTACTGCTCCTAATCCCAATTTAGAGGCGTCGCTGTAGATGTCGAAGCTGTCTGTGTTTTCTGGTATAGCTAAAATAGGAGCACTGGTCAATCTCCGTTTTAGTTCGCTGAAGCTGTTTTCGCAGTCCTCTGTCCACTGAAATTTCTTGTTCTTCCTGGTGAGAGCTGTCAGTGGGGAGGCTATCCTGGAGAAGTCCTCTACGAATTTCCTGTAGTAGCCTGCCAATCCCAGAAAGCTTCTGATTTCACTGACGTTCCTGGGTCTCTTCCAGTTACTTACCGCTTCTATCTTGCTGGGATCTACCATAACACCATCCTTGGAGATGATGTGACCTAGAAAGGCTACCTGGTCTAGCCAAAATTCACATTTCGTGATTTTGGCTGAAGGATCTGCAAAACTATCTTCAGATGCTCTGCATGGTCCTCCTGTGTGCCTGAATAGATAAGAATGTCATCGATGAACACGATGACAAACTTGTCTAAGTATTCTCTGAATACTCTGTTCATGAGGTCCATGAATGTAGCTGGGGCATTTGTCACGCCGAAAGGCATGACTACGAACTCATAATGTCCGTATCTAGTCCTGAAGGCGGTTTTAGGTATATCACCTTCCTTGACTTTAACCTGGTGATATCCTGATCTGAGGTCGATTTTAGAGAACACTGTGGCTCCCTTTAGCTGGTCAAACAGGTCATCTATCCTGGGAAGAGGGTACCTGTTTTTAATTGTGACCTGGTTCAAAGCACGGTAGTCTATGCATAAGCGCATGCTTCCATCCTTCTTCTTCACGAACAACACAGGTGCTCCCCATGGTGAGTGACTAGGGCGTATGAAACCCTTGTCAAGAAGCTCCTGTAATTGCTCCTGAAGTTCCTTCAGTTCTGCTGGAGCCATGCGGTACGGTGCCTTGGAAATTGGATTTGTGCCGGGAATGAGCTCTATCTCAAATTCAATCTCCCTGTCTGGTGCTAAGCCTGGTAGCTCTTCAGGGAAGACTGCTGGGTAGTCGCAAACGACTCGAACCTCAGATAGCTGTTGGTTCTTGTCCTGGCTGGTGTTGACTACATTTGCTAAAAATCCCATGCATCCTGAATCCAATAGCTGTTGTGCTTTCAATGCTGAGAGAAACTTCCTGGCTTTCCTCTTTGGCTTCCCCGTGTACTCAAACTGTACTCCTGCTTCAGGTTGGAATATGACTTTCTGTTTACGGCACTCTATAGAAGCGCCGTATCTGATCAGAAAATCCATTCGTAGTCAGTCATTTCTAGCACTATCAGATCACCAAAAAGCTCCCTGTCTGCTATAACGACTGGTACTGCTCTGAGCCAGTGCGTAGACGCCATAATGTCTCCTGAGGGTAGCGTTGTCAGAAACTGACTATTGAGTACTTCTGGAGGTGTTGCTAGTTTCTCGGCAAATGCCCTGGATACATAAGAGTGGGTTGCCCCAGTATCGAATAAGACAGTTGCATTATGCTGAAAAATACTGATCTGACCTGTGACAACTGTCGAGGCATTTGCTACGTCCTCTCTGGTCAGTGAGAAAATCCTGGCATTCGTGGTAGCTGTGGGGGCTTCTAATCTGCCCTGACTGATCTGTGGACCATCTAAGACAGCATACATCTGGTGTAGCTGGGCTGGTTGAGCTCCATACTGTATCGGCTGAGGCTGAGGAAGACTGTTCTTGTTCGGGCACTGCTTAGCCATGTGCCCTTCCTGTCCACATTCAAAACAACCTCGCGTACCCTTGCGGCAAACTCCTGGATGATGTTTCCCACAAGTAGCACACTTGGGATGTCTGGAATGTTTTCCAGCTGGTCCTCCTTTTGGGTCACTGCTTGCCTTGCGTTTCCCCTTCCAGTTGGAGCTATGCCCTTGTTGTTTCTGCTGAGTACCTGAGCCAGCTTGTCCCTTGGGTTCTGTGGAAACCTGCTTCTGCTGGGTGATGCTGTGCTGATAGTGCTCGGTGATCAGAGCACTACTCACCAGCTCCTCTGTGGTTTGTGGCCTATGAACACCACCAGCCACATTCATTGCGATCTCTGGTCTGAGCATCTTCAGCATCAAGCGTACTCGTTCCTTCTCTGAGCTGACTAGTTCTGGACACAGACGGGCCAACCTGTTGAATTTCTTCACGGCCTCCTGAACTGATAGGTTGCCCTGACGAAACTCTGTAAACTCGTCATAGTGTCGGTTCGTGACTTGCATGTGAAAGAATTCCTCGAAGAATTCTTTCTCGAAGTTGGCCCATGTCATCTGGTTTACTGGCCACTTCGGTTTAATCCGCTCCCACCACATGCGTGCGTCTCCTGTTAAACAGAAGGAGGCACACTTCACCTTTTCGTGCTCTGGCCAATCTAGAAGCTCCATCGTGCTTTCCAGTGTTTTAAACCATGCCTGAGCATCCCATGGTTCTTGGTGCAGAAGTTCTCGGGCTTAATTCTCGCCATTGGATAAGGTAAGCTTCTCTCTTAGCCCATGCTACTGGGGCTACTGGGACCTGTGATTACTGGAGTCGTGAGGTTCGGATCTGGGTGACTGGGGGAGTAGTCTGCTGGTTAGCCTTTAAGGAGGCTATCTCTGCTGTTCAGCTAGCTGTTGTTGTAACTGAGCCACTGAACTGCCTGCCTCATGCTTGGACTCAGCTGCTGATGCTTTCTTAGCTGGACGTCCTCGTACCATTTTCTAAATAGCAGAGAACATATATATATAACTAGGCTATCATGTTATAGTTAACTACTGGTAACATGTTAAATACTATCACTGTAAACATGAATTAATTAACTACCAACATGCGAGCAAACATGAAAGCACATATATCTGATATGAAAGCTGAAAACAAAACTGAGTGAGAGATGTTCTTACTTGGAAGCTGCAGGTACAATGCTGATGTGTGTGTAGGAAGTATGGAACACTGCTCTGATACCACTCTGTAACGACCCAACTCCTGGGTACTAGGCTGTGAGCCGGATCGCTACATTAACTACTGAAACTACTGTGCGGAAAACTGAGCAAATTTGAAATTTGCTAAACTAATTACTGTAAAGTCTCAACCTGACATTCTAAGAGTACCTGAGTGTTGTACACATGCTAGGAGAGACAATCTATGCCTCTTGGATGTCCTGCTAGCTGTAATCAGACATTTCAACCGATCCGTGAGTCGAGTGAGGCGTCGGAACGATTCACAGATCGTTCCAGCTGATACTGGCACGGTGGCACCCTCTGGATCGGTCGGCTGACCGATCCACAAGCTTACCTCGCTTCTGTACGCAGCTGGATCGGTCTACCGACCGATCCAGGAACACCCTGATCGATCGGGAGACCGATCAGTGAGCCTCCGTGCTTCTGCTGCGTTCTGTACGCAGCTGGATCGGTCTACAGACCGATCCAGGAGTACCCTGATCGGTCAGTAGACCGATCAGTACACTTTCTATGCTTCTGTTCGCCTCTGGATCGGTCGGCTGACCGATCCATAACCCTTGCCAACTCTCTGTTCGTGCCTGGGTCGGTCGGCTGACCGATCCAGGAACCTGCAAATCTCCTCCGAGGCTACTGTATCGAACTAGATCGGTCGGCTGACCGATCCAGGAGGATACAGTAGCATACTGTATCTCGCTGGATCGGTCGGCTGACCGATCCAGTGGGGCAGCTCAGACCCTGATCGGTCTGGAGACCGATCAGTGTCTGATTTCACTCGAGAGTTCTGATTTCAGCACTTTGGCGTGCCAAAACATTACACAACAGTTCTAAAACAATGGAAATACATTCCAGCATGTGAGTACTAATATTCTAAACATGATGACTAAACAAGATATAGTTTACTAAGTTGTAACAAGACTAATTCATAAAACTAGACATGTTAAGTACTAAAACTGAAATAAAAGCGTGTAGATCCCAAGGATCTTTATTCCAGACCCCTTGCACACACACATCATCGTAGCATCGCCCTCCAGCCTCCGCTAGTCCACTTTTCTTTTACCTGTATCTGCAGTATAAGAAAAGTAGTACCTGTAAGCTTAAAGCTTAGTAAGAAACCATCTACCTCACTAAATCATGCATACGATGCGAATATGATTTTAAATCATGTTGTTTGAAAAACATACTGAACATGCAAGCATGGCATGGCATATCAAACCAAGCATAAACTGGAACTGAAACATGGCATAACATATAAACTGAGCATGAAACTGAACTAGTCATGCATATGTCTAAATCTGTACATGAACTCAAATCATGTAAACTGAACCTGAACTGAACTGAAAGCTAAATTAGTGTTCTCATCATCGGTTTCAAATTTGAAAACTATACATATAATAGATGAAAATACTAAACATGCTGTTGGGGCCCTGGCAACTGTACTTACTGTGCGCGCATCCCTACGAGACCCGGGATTGCAAGTTCCGAATCCAGCAGGGTTACTAGGTTATCTGAACCTAGGGACGACTGTGGGAGTCCAGCCCATGGATATCTGATCCAAGTACAGTGCCATCTGAATAAAAGTAAAATACTGAATACTGTTTTATTTTACTTTGCTGTTCTAAGTTATCTGAACCTAGAGGCTACTGTGGGAGCCCACCCAATGGATATCTGATCCATATAGCTGTAATAACTAATAATAAACTGAATAAAATGTTTCTATTACATTTTATATGCTGTTAGGACGCCTATTGGTACATCCTTCTGAACTGGGCATTCTACCGAATGCTTGGTGTGCACTAAAAGCATGCCCTAAAACTGAAAACTATAAAATTACTGAACTAACGCCAAAACTAACAAGCGAGAGCAATTATACTGCAGGTGAGGGGTTTCTTACCTCAATCGTAAGGTTTTCTTACGATTCTATTCGCTAGGTGTTTCCGGAAAACTGTCCGCTCGACGAACCGCTTACGTCTTCGCGTTCCGCTCGCGGAGAAGAACCCCTTTCGTGTTGGAGTCGTCGCCGGAAGATGATCCTATGGACCCTTGCCTTGGTGTGCCGTGCGTGAGGAAGAGGAGAAGAAGGGAGAGGCGGCGGTGAGGTTTTGGAAGAGAAAGTGGCGTGAGGTGAAGAGGTGCCGAACCAAAATAAACCAAACCCCACTTAAGTTTATTATTTATATTAAGTGGTTTAATGAACCCAACTCTAATATAAATATATTTGGTTCTCCTTCCTTTCAGCACGGCCCTGCTGGGTTCAACTGGTTACTAACATTATCCCTTACACCATAGGTCTCGGGTTCGATTCCCGCCTAAGCTATTTTGCGACCTATTTGTTTTTGCTACTTCCGCTACTCGGAAAATTCCGGAAAAATATCTAATAATTCTAGAAAAATCATAGAATAATTCTAAAATAAATTTGGGAATTTTTCGGGCTTTACATGACAAGTTAGATGTGAAGAAAAGTCAAGTAGGTCAAAGGGCTGACCGCATACTTGACTGGGAAAGTCCTAACTGGAGGTTAGGCAGTTGGAAGTCCTAGTGAGTGAAGCCAGACAGTTGGAAGTCCTGGTGAGTGAAGTCAGACAGTTGAAAATCTTAGTGAGTGAAGCCAGATGAAAGACCTAGTGAGTAAAGTCAGGCAGGTAAAAGTCCCGATGAGTGAAGCCGGGTAGTGGGAAAATCCTGGTGAGTGAAGCCGGGCAGTGGGAAAATCCTGGTGAGTGAAGCCAAGTGAAAACCCTAGTGAGTGAAGCTAGGTGAAAGTCCTGGTGAGTGAAGTCAGGCAGATGGAAAGTCCTGGTGAATAAAGACAAGCAGATGGAAAGTCCTAATGAGTGAAGCTAGGCAGATGGAAAGACCCGGTGAGTGAAGTCAGGCACGTGGAGATCCAAGTGGGTCAAGGTTGACCAGACACCTGGTGTTGGGAAGCCCAAGTAGGTCAAAGTATTGACTGGATATTTGGCATGAGGAAATTCAGATGGGTTAAAGATGACCGGATATCTGGTGGAAGTCCAAGTGGGTCATGGAGGACCAGCCACTTGGCACAAGACGGTAAGTCCAAGTGGGTCAAGGTTGACCGGACATTTAGCACGAGGAGAAAAGTCCAAGTGAGTCAAAGAGTTGACCGAACACTTGGCGAAGAAGTCCCGGCATGTCAAGGTTGACCGGATGCTAGGCATGAGGAGTCCCAACAGGTTACGGTTGACCGGATCTTGGGTTTGGGGCACCTTAGACCTGACTCAGGTAAGCTAGGGTTCGTCAATTTGATCAAGTGATCAAATTGGACCGAACTCAATCGATTAGTTGATCGATTGGGCACAGTGCTACGACAAACAACATCCTAATCGATTAGCTGATCGATTGGGAAGAAATGTCGCGAGGATAAAATGGCCCCCAATCAATCAGCCGATCGATTGGGCACCGCTAATCGATCAATCGATCGATTGGGGGCTGGAAATCGCATGTGACATGAGAGAGCTGAATCGATCAGTCGATCGATTCATGCCATTTTCCAGAGAGCAAAGAAGAAGGCTGAATCGATCAGCTGATCGATTCAGCCTCCCCAATCGATTGGTCGATCGATTGGGAGACGACCGTTGCGCAGGATAAAGCCGTTGGCGAGTGTCTTCCTTCGTATCTCTTCCTCTCCACTTCTTGCGACGATTTCTCACAGGCTCACGCCAGATCTTGAAGCTTCTTAGAGTAAAGTGTTGTTGCACTTCCAAGGTCAAGAGACGTTCCACACAAGGAGAAGCAAGCTAGGGTTTTGTAAATCTTATAAGATTTGTAGTGTATAAGCTTATTTTTTCTTTTTTCTTGTATTGAGAGGTTGTGCAAGGCTTCTCCACCTTTGGTAGTTACCGAGAAGGAGTGTTTTATTAGTAGATGAGTGAGTGAGGGATGGATCCTTGGATTAGTCACCTCTTCTTGAGATGGATACCAAATAAATCCTAGCGTTAGCGTTGTGAGTGTACTTTGTGTGTATTTCTGCTGCACATCATCATCATCATCAAAGTAAGACAACAAAGCGCAACGAGCTATTCACCCCCCTCTAGCTACAAATCAACCCTAACAAGTGGTATCAAAGCAAGGTCGCTCTTCACCGGAATCATCGCCGAAAAGGGAAACATGCTAGAGGGAAAAGAAGTTGAAGCAAATTTCAAAAGTCGAAGACTTCATCAAAAGGCTCAACTTCAAATAAAATTCCAAGATGGACTTGGATTCGACACAAGGGTGCCTCCACCATTCATGATGATGAGCTTCGATTCTTGGAAATCAAGGATAAAATTTTTTCTTATGATGGACATAGAGCAATGGTTTGCTCTAATGGAAGGCATTGAAGCTCCAACAAATTCAAAAGGTAAAATTCTCAAGAAGAGCAAGTGGAGCTAAGAGCAAATCTAAAGATGTGAGGCCAACGATAAAGTGACCAAGCTATTAGTAAATCTATTGCATAGCAACATCTTGAAGCAAGTGGGAGAATTTAAAGATGCCGAGGAGCTTTGGAGCAAATTGGCAAAGATCCATGAGATCCCCTCCACTGTGCCAAATCAAGAGAATCCAAAGAGGACATATCATTGGATCAAGATCAAGACGGAGGACTCCGAAGTTGAGAGATGCTCAACTTTCAAAGAAGAAGTCCAAGAAGCTTCATCTTCAAAGGAGTACAACCAAAAAGGTAAGGAGGGAGCATACTCCTTATTTCATGTAAATGAGGATGATGATGATGAAGCCTCCACCTCTAGGATTGAGGGGGAGTGTAGATCATTGACTTCGAAGCGAGAAGGAGCTTCTACTTCTGGGTCAAGTGAAGAAGAAGAAGATGGGACATCCTCCAAAAATCAAGAAACATCAAATGGAGGATCAAGTGTCATCCCTACACGTGAAGGTAAAAGTAGTTCAATTAATAATAAAAATTATATTATATATTTTGAGTGTAGGGAACATGGGCGCTACAAAAGTAAGTGCCCTAAATTGGCCAAGAAGAAAGACCAAGTGACACTAAAGGGCAAAGAAAAACCCAAGAAGACCGCCCCCACAATAAAGAAGAGCAAGGAGCACATTGTGTGCTTTTCTTGCAACCAAAAAAGACATTACCGGAGCCAATGTCCTAAGGGAAAGAAACCAGTCAAAGTCAAGGGGGAGCTTCCAAGGTAAAATCCAAGGTATCGTTTATTAAGCCTATCCCTTTAAATCATAGTAAAAAGCATGCTAGTTCTAATTTATATTATTTTAATTTGATTTACCATAAAAATAGGAGGCATGATACTGTTAAAGGAAATCATGTGGCCTATCATGCTAAGACTACCACCCCTAAGGCTAGGAAGGTAGATAAACTAGGCAATAACTCTAAGTATTTTAATTATAGGCCTAAAAATAGAAATGCTCATAGAAATCAAGAAAAATCAAAATATAAGGATTTAAGGTTGGAAAAACCAAGCCTTGAGGTCAAAGCTTGATAAATTAGAAAAGATCCTAAAGAAAATGAAAAATATCATTAAGGGTCAAATGGAGCATAACCTAGGGATAATTAGACAAGAATTATCCAATGGTAGAAGGGGTTTGGGATACAAACCTAAAACCAAGAAGGATGAAGCCTCTTACCCTAGGGTTCCATATAATTATGGAATCAACCCTAGGTTTAGGGGTCAAGTCAAAGATACAAGGGAAGTTATCCCTAGAAGTATTTTTTCCAAGACCAATGTGAGTAAGACTTCTAAAAAGTTAAAGAAAGTCACTAAGAAGGTCACAAGGGAAGCTATCCCTAGAGTTGACATAGAGGAAGTGACCAAGGCTTCTAAGAAGCCTAGAAAGGTCATTAGGAAGGTATCTAGGGAAGTTATCCCTAGTGAGTACCTAGAGCATCCAAGGAGCACCAATAGGTTTTGGGTTCCGAGAAGCATATTCTCTATACCCTAGAGGGTTAGAGAGTGTCAACTCAAATTGGAAGGGTGGTTAACCCAACCTTGATGTAGTTGGAATTTGGAGAGTATTTTCAAGATTTTGTAAACCTTTGAAAATGAAATGAATCATATGTTTACTCTTTGGAAGAGTAAAATGTGCCATGATTTGAGGAAATAGATTTGATTTTCATTGGCATAATTAATCAAGGGCAAAAGAAATGTCAAGTTAAGTTTTGGAATTTTCTTGAAGAAGATTGGGTAATCTAGGATCAATTTTAGGTTTGGCTAAGGATTTAGGATACTTAGATAGAATATCTAGGTATATTTTATTTATGCTAAAACTTGCCATGATTGATTGTTCATCGTATGTCATGACATCATATTGTGTATTCATACTTACTATGAAAAATACAAAAATACCATGTCATGTTATACATACATCATGTACCTGTGGTATATTTTCTTTTAAAAATTATTCTTTTTGATGTATGCCATAAAATCATCATGCATTATTTTAATTCCCTTGAAATTAAGGACAATGACATTTACTAACAAGTGACATTTTAGGTGGATGCTCATAATTCAAAATGCCTAGATAGATATGCATGATCCCTAGCTTAGGGCAAAACCAAAATCTACATCACACAAATACTATAAGATGACTTGTATATGTTTTAGTATACATTAAATACAAGTGAGATGTTAGGGTGATGAACAAGACTTAAGATGTTGATTTAGTGCATCTAGTTGAGTTTTGATTTCATCAAAATACATAGTTATGTGTACTCTAATCATTGGGAAAGCTAATGTACAAGTCATGTGCATTGAGCCCAAAGAACATGGCTGGAAATTAGTTTTGAAAAAAAAATTAAATATACTTTGGAAAACCTTGGTGAAGGCTATATTTTGATAGTAATCATCATTGAAAAGTTAGATACAAACTTGAAAGAAACATTGAAGTTTTTGTAAGTTTCCAAATTTGTGTCAATCTTTGAAAATAAGATGTATTTTCTTAGAAAACTATTTTTATCATGATAGTATATACCCTAAATATTATCTACAATAATTTTCATGATTTTTAGAATTTTGTAGAATTTTTGGAGAGTTTCTGAATTTTGTTGAAATTGAAGTTAAGGAAATTAGAGCCCCAATCGATCAACCGATCGATTGGGATGTGTTTCTCGTGAGCAGTAGCTCATAGAATCGATCAGCCGATCGATCCATTCACGCCTGGATCGATCGGACAATCGATTCAAAGACAGTTTCTACGAACAAAACCTCTCTGAATCGATCAATGGATCGATTGAGCAAGTGTCAATCGATTAAGCCCCAACCTAATCGATTGAAAAGGTTGACTTTGGCTGGAAAAGTCTTATTTCAGCACTTTAAGCCATTTTTAGCCCCTTTAACCATTCCTAACCCCTTGGAACACATTTATATACATTTAGGGGGAGTTTTTATGATGAAAACAAGGATTAATTGGTTAAGGAACACTAAATTGAAGTTTAGGATGAGGTTAGTTTCAATATTGAATCTTTTAAACCTCAAAACTTCAAATTTTTGGGTTTCCTAAAGATTTAGGGATTCCAAGTTATTGTTGGTACAATGACAGAAGTTTAAAACATGTTTTTAAGAGGAGCTACTCTTTAAAAATATGGAAATATTTTTCCGAAACTACAGAAGGTGGTAAAACCTTCATTTTGTAAAATGCTCAAGGTTGAGCATGGAGAAACAATGGAAGATTGGATATCTTCATTATAGAAAAGGAATATGCTCAAGAATAAGTATTAGATACAATGAAGGGTATGAGACCTTCATTGTTGGGATGATGAATGCTCTAGGATGAGTTCTGTGAAGTAGTAAATGTTCAAGGGTGAACATTGAATACAATGAAGGGTATGAGACCTTCATTGTGGTGTTGTGAACAACATGTGAGGTTGTGAACAACGTTGAATAACTCTTCAGGGGGAGAGTTTTTGATGTATGCCAACAGGAGGAGAATGCAGGGTTTTAGTTAGATCTTCATTGTTCTCTAGGAAAGGGAGAGAATGAAGGAAATCCTTATTCATGCATTGGCATGAAGGAAAGTTGAGTCTATGGGATTAGCCTAACTTAAAGGTATTGTCAAATATTAAAACGGAGGAGATTGTTGGTATAATATCTCTAGGTCAAGGTTGACCTGATTGACTAAGCTTGAGTTGGCTCAAGCTTGAGTCTTGATGTTTGGGTTTCGATATTTGACAATACATAGAGATTGCAGATGCAATCGTCTGATTGGCGAGATTGTTAATACAATTCCCCTCTGGTCAAGGGATGCACAATTAGATGTGAAGAAGAGTCAAGTAGGTTAAAGGGTTGACCGGATACTTGACTAGAAATGTAAAATACCGAAAATAGGTAAATATTAATAAGGGAATTTTTTGAAATTTTTAGAAATTTTTCGGGAATTTTTCGGAGCTCGTATGGACGAGTTAACGAGGATAAAAATAGGTCCCGGAAAGGCCTGTTTAGGATACCCTGTTTTAATGAGGAAAAGTTTTAATTTTCCTTTTCCTTTTCTTTTTCTTTTTTTTTTCTTTTCCTCTAGTTTTCCCCGACGCCGAACTCGCGTGCTCTTCTTCCTCGTGCGAACCCAAGCCCTAACCGCACGGTGGTTTTCTTCCTCCCTTCCACTTATACTTCTTCTCCTCTGCCGAACCCTCCTTCCCTCATCTCTCGCGACGTCGGCCTTCTCCACCCGACAGCACCGCCGGTGCTCTTCCTCCTCGCTGAGCGACGCGCTGCCGCCACCTCTACCGACGCCGTGCCCTAGCCAAGCCATCGTCGCCTATGCCCTAGCGCCGGCTACTTTCCCTGTGTCCTAGTTCTCCACCGCCGCCGCACCTTCTGCCCTAGCGCCGAGCCGCACTGCCGACGCACGGAGCACTGCCGCCGGTGACGCACGGAGCACTGCCGCACACCCCGGTGCCCTAGCATCTCCGCCGACGCCACTGACTCCTCTCGGCCGCTTCTCTGTGCCGGCACCCGAACCCCAGCGCCGACCTCCTCCACTTGGCCGTGCCCTAGATTTGCAGCGACACCGAGCCCTCTCTGCTTTGGCTCCGGCAGCAGACCCTGTCTTCAGCTTCTGCCCTAGTACCCTTTGTGTATCACAGCGACGCCACCTTTTGCCCTAACTGAGATCTGGGAGGTAAGAAATTTTGTTATGTAATTAGGATTTTTGATTTGTGGTTTGTGTCTCAATCTGATCCGAATAGCGGGGAAGGTTTCCTGTAGGGTTTGCTTTGCTGTGGATTGATCTTGGTTCCGACAACACCTCTTTGGCTGCGGATCAATAGCAGAGATCTGTGAATTAGGGTAAGGATTAGGCATATTTGAATACCTGTTGTAGGTTATGTTCTGAATTAGAGGATTTGGTTAGACGATCATGTGTATGTTGATTAGGTTTATGTGTTTTTGGAATTAGGGGTTTGCCCTAATTTAGGGTTAAAGAACTTATTTAGCTATTTATAGAAATTTAGCTAAATAATTGTATATATATTGGTGACACAGGACTTTGACGCGAGACGAGTATCTCGGAGTCAGATTTGGACCATTTTATCGGAGGCGGGTACTTTTGACTTATTGTCTTTGATATGCTTAGTAATGAAATTAACATGCTGCATTAATTGTGTTTCTTATTTGTTTCGGTTAATCACTGCCCAATACATGTTACCTGTTTGATTGGTTGTTTGTTTGCATCTCGTATTGATCTCGTACCTGATTTTTCATGCTCATGGGTAGTGATATAACCATGTTTCACATGTTCAGGACCTAGGCTTGATACCTTATTGATCAGTATATCTTGATATGATTTATTCACTATGGTGCCCATTGTTATATGTCCAGAGGTTGGTTTAGTATATTACCATGCTTAGTGACATGCACCATTTGCATGATCGCATGCTGTGCGATAGATTGCTCCATTATTGTTGAGCACATTGCCAGTTTCATCACTGTTCGGTGCTCCGTTGTGACGCTCATGGGTAGCGTGACACAGCGTGGTAGCACGTCAGTTTGGCTCTTCCGGTGCTCCGTTGGTCCGCTCATGGGTAGTGTGACGCAGCGTGTAGCACGTTAGAGATCCCTCCCCGTCATAGCGTACCGGGAGTTGAGAGCATTTCTCTCCCCCATTTATGATTTGGGGTAGGAGTACGTGTGTACTCCGACAGCATCCCGTCCACTCGGTCACTCATCAGGGATAGTGATGCAAAGTGCACGGTTGTCACAGCTCTACCCACTCGGTCCCACTTTTGTTATGAGTTGGCTGACTGGCGTCATGGGTGACCATGACATTGACATCATATGCATGATGCATTTATTGTTTGTGATTGTGTTTGCTGCATTTATATGCTGCATATTGTTTGGATACCTATGTTTGACATGCATACAGGTCTTCTATACCTTTCGGACTGTTTGTCCTTATACCGGGTCCTGGTTAGTACAAATTCTCTCCTGTCTACTTCGGTTTGCATTTATCTTTATTTTTATCAGGAAACTGTACGCATGATTAGTGCTAGGTGTTATTTCTTTACTTTGCATATCAGTTGTGCCTGCTGAGTGTTGGACTCACCCCGCCTCCATTGTTGTTATATTTCAGGATGATGCTGTCAGGAGAGAGTTCTAGTTGCTGGTCCCCTGAAGACCCCGAAGACTTATGGTACTTTTGGTTTTGTTTTGCTTCTTATTTGACCATGTTTACACTTGGTTTGTTTGATACCTGGATATTGTTTGGATTGTCCTTGTTGATGGATTTTTGTTAGATTTGTTCTACTACATGCCTGCTTAGACGGCATAAGAGGTAAGTTGATCTTATCGTCGGATTTGAGCTTTACGAGTGTAGTTGAGTAGGGTTGATTTCGAGTCAGGGTATTATTATGCGGTTTACTTGACATATTAACTGCGTGGTGATGATTTATTTATTGTTATTATTCCAGCCGCATGTGGCTGAGGTATATGTGATATGTAGAAAGTTTCAGATTGTCCGCCGTACAGGGGAGATGCTGCCGAAATTTCTTCGGACAGAGACTCCTCCGGGGCGTGACAATTTAGTGGTATCAGAGCACAGGTATACGATCTTTTGTTTTCGTATTTTTGATGTTTGGGATAACCTTATACCAATTTATTTACTTGGTATCAGAGCGCCAAGTTTGGCGATACTGGTTGGATTTTTGTATTTTGGATTTTCGAGATTTATCTGATACCAATTTATTGGTATCAGAGCAGGGTTATGATATCTGCTTTTGGTATTCTGGATTTTTTGATTAGCCCAAGTTTGCGAGGCAAACTGGGTAGTTATTTGGATTGCATGGATTTTCCATTTTGTATATATTTTGGACTTTCGTTTCGGATTTATATAGATTTCCGATGATTTTCATGTTCGAAATTTTGAGGTCAGAAGTTGGGGACTGGACAGCGATGGAACATCTCCAAACGGCAAATAGGTATGATGTTTATTTTATGATAGTTAGGACATCTATTAGCACTTTATCTTTATTACCTGTCTGGTTGTTGTAGCCATATTACATGTGATGGGTTAGCCACTGATCTTGGTCGACCCTAATAGAGATCAAGGATTATAGTCTCTGGTGATTTTTCATATCATACCATCAGTAGTTTTAGCTTTTGTTACTACTATTAGGAGATGGAGGCACATATCAGCCTCTGCTATTGTTAGCTGGGTAATGGATGATACCTATATATTCCTGTGGATTAGCCAGTAGAGTTTTTATACTCGTATCTTTTGGATATTAGATTACCCGATACGATGGAAAATTGTTCATTGGGGAGTTACCATGTTTGATCATTGTTGAGAATGGTTTGAGGTTGAGGGATATTATGAGATCAGATATTGTGATATATTGATTTCTAATGATTTATGAGAGTAAATGTTATGTGGTTGTCTGATAATCTATTACTAGATATTTGTTTTGATGATCTATTAGTGGATAACTATTTTGATGATCTATATTTGGGTTGTCGTTGATGGTGACATAGTGAGTGTCATGTATGATGTTCACAGGTTGATGTTTATAGTTGGTGATCAGATTATAAATCGGGTGTTGGAGAGTTTACGGTTGAATGTGCTTATGAGATTTTAATAACTTTGGTTGGTTGTGGTTAGTTAACAGGATGATAAAAATTGATATTTGTTTCATCTGATATTGAACTATGTGGATAAATAATGATCGATGTTTTGAATGCTAATTTGCCCTCATGGGAGTAGAGACTTATTCATCTGATATTATATGGGCTGATATTTTTGAGGGAAAAAAAATGAGGGTGTCTTGATGATCTTGAATTCTGATTTTTTTCTTTTGGGTCGTACACATTTGTACATATTGTTGGTGCGGGAAGCATCCGACGATCGAACCTGAGTTTTGATAATGGCAAAGGATTCAAAGTTAAGGGTTGTTGTAATCTAACATGGTTGAATGAGTATTTCAGGAAAGTCCTAGCTGCGGTTAGGCAAAGGGAAAAACCCTAGGGGGTGGTAACCCTAGGTCATAGGGGGTGGTAACCCTATGCGGAAAGTCTTGGCAGGTCGATGGCTTCAGGCAAAAGTCCTAGGGGGTGGTAACCCTAGGTGGAAAGTCCTGGTGTTGCGAACCAGGTGAAAGTCTGGACTAGCCGGGAAGCGGATGTCCAGCAGAAAGTCCGGAAGCATCGAGTGCTGAGCAAAAGTCCAGTCGATCTGGAGGATCGACTGGCAACAGGTAAATCTCCTGAGTGGAGTAGGTGAGGACGCGTTCCCCGTAGAGGGAACAGTAGGCGTCGGGTCGACCTAGGATTTCCGGTTGGAAATCCGAAGTCAGACTCGGACAGTCCGAAGACTGTCAATTCTTCTTTACGATGTTTTGTCTTATTCTAACACTGTCTTGCAGGGGATTTTGCTCGGACTAACCTTTGTTTGCAGGTGAGGAACCTGCTGGAAAAAGGCTGTCCGGGCGCCCGGGACATCCTGGTTTGCTGGCCACGTCACACTCCAGGCGCCCGGAAGGGATCCAGGCGCCCGGAACATCATATAAAAGAAGGGTCAAGGTGCAGCTTCAAAAAACACAAGAATCTAAGTAATCTCCCTGCGACAAGCTGCTAACGACTCGATCCAGAAAGTGCAGCAATGACACCCCGACAACCCGGAGCTTCGATTTAGTCTTTTGTTGTCGGTATAATCTGTTTACTGCTTTAAATTGTAGTTAATTTGTAATAGTTTTATCGTGCTTATAGTTGTTGCCCACGGAAAGCGATCAAGGATCGCGGGCCTTCGAGTAGGAGTCGCCTTAGGCTCCGAACGAAGTAAATCTTCCTGTCTCTCTATGTTTGTTATTTCTTTATTCCGCTGCGTTTTTACTCGTTTGTTTTACGAATCGAAAGAAATAGCCACAAACGCTATTCACCCCCCCTCTAGCGTGGTCTCGATCCAACAATTGGTATCAGAGCGGGGTCGTTTTGAATTGGTGCAACCACCTTTCAAAATAAAATTTTCTTTCGATTTTATATTTTTCGGAGTCAATTAGAATTTAGCCTTAAAGCTTTATTCTAATTCTTTTATCGAATTGGCTTTTGCCCGAAGTTGGTGCAACACCACTTGAGCTCGTTATTATTACTATTCTTTATTCCCGCACTACTAATCCAAGACGTAGTCTTGGAACATATATATATATATATATTTTGTTGCATATTACAAATGGCTCAACAAGAGGGGTTCAGTACTGTTCGTCCCCCACTATTCTCCGGAGATGATTTCGGTTATTGGAAGGGAAGAATGGAGACGTATCTGAAGATTCAGTTCGAAACATGGATGATCATTAAGACGGGACTTCAGCTACCTTCCGATGACGACGGCAAACCAACCCCCTGCGAGAAGTGGGACGCCTCTCTAATAAAAAAGGTGGAAGCCGATGCCAAAGCTACCTGCACCCTCCAGTGCGGCCTTACCAAAGAAGAACTCAACAGAGTCGGCCCGTTCTCTTCCGCAAAGGAGCTCTGGGAAAAGCTAGTCGAACTCCACGAAGGCACTAACGACACCAAGGTAAGTAAAAGAGATCTTTTACTTAATAAATTATATAATCTAAAGATGCAGGAAGGCGAAACGGCAAGTTCTCTACATGCGAGAATCCAAGACATCCTCAATTCTCTTCACGGAATCGGACAGAAGATAGAGAATCGGGACGTCATAAGGTATGTTTTAAACTCATTTCCAAGGAACACATTGTGGGCATCAATGGTAGATGCCTACAAAGTTTCCAAGGACTTGTCTTCAATAAAATTAGACGAATTATTTTGTGAATTTGAACTTCATGAGCAGACTAATGCACAGCCAACCGAGAAAGGTATTGCGTTGGTTGCAGGTACAAGTCGAACACAGGAACCGAGATCACGATGAAGAACGGAGTCGGAGGTTGAACAGACTCAGACGATGAAGACATTGAAATTACAACGGTGGTAAACCTCGTAAAGCTCTACAAAGCGAAGGGCTTCAACAAAGAGATCTAAAAAGGCGGTAAAAGCGAAGGAAGGTTCACGAACTCAAAGATGAAGTTTGAAGTTACATACTACGGCACCAAAAAGGGCACATCAAATCCAACTGCCATAACCTGAAGGAGGTCAAAAGCAAAGAAGGAAAAAGGTCCTTAAGGCAACATGGGACGAATCTTCATCCGGACGACGACGAGCTCGAGCAGACGAGTCTACTCGCATTAATGGCGGGACCAAATCGTCGAATCCGGAAGCGAGGCGGAGGCAGAGTCCGAGCAAAGCCACGGATCCGTATCCGTTTCGAAGGACCGACCCCGCTGTTAGTATCTCCGGTTAAACATTTTAGTTAGTTATTTATTGCACAAATTAGCTAAGTCAAACACGAAAGTTAAGTCACTTCTAAAGGAAGTATCTGTCCTTAAAGAAGTGACTAACTAACCAGAGTCAGACTGAATTTCCAACTCAAGTTCATAAACTTGAGGAAGAAAATTCAAGTCTAAAAAATCAGGTTAAAGATTTAAAAACTACTTTAGAACGGGTTTCTTTGGGCTCCAAGAACTTGGACTTAATTCTTGGGACACAAAGGGTCATTTACAATAGAACTGGGCTAGGATATAAAAGTAAATATAAATCTTACTTATCCTTAATAAACAAACAAAGTAGTAACACAGCCCAAGCATGGGTCCCCAAGTCCAAATTGATCAATCAAGTTGGACTTGGTCAATACTGGGTCCCGAAGGATCAAATACATTACCTCGATAGACCATATCGAGGCTGTGATCCAGGGGAAGCAAAAAGAAAAACAATAATTCGAAATTAAATTATAAATTCAAAAATTCGAAATTAAATTATAAATTCAAAAATTTAATTCAAAATTCAAAATTAAATTATAAATTCAAAAATTAAATTCAAAATTCGAAATTAAAATTATAAATTCAAAA
This sequence comes from Zingiber officinale, assembly GCF_018446385.1. Taxonomy (NCBI): domain Eukaryota; kingdom Viridiplantae; phylum Streptophyta; class Magnoliopsida; order Zingiberales; family Zingiberaceae; genus Zingiber; species Zingiber officinale. Next base: position 93,869,877 of record NC_055996.1, read on the forward strand.
ATTAAATTCAAAATTCGAAATTAAAATTATAAATTCAAAAATGAAATTCAAAATTCGAAATTAAATTATAAATTCAAAAATTAAATTCAAAATTCGAAATTAAATTATAAATTCAAAAATGAAACTCAAAATTCGAAATTAAATTATAAATTCAAAAATGAAACTCAAAATTCGAAATTAAATTATAAATTAAAAAATTAAATTAAAAAATTAAATTATAAATTCAAAAATGAAATTCAAAATTCGAAATTCAAATTCAAAATTCAAAATTTAAATTAAAAAATTAAATGAAATTCAAAATTCGAAATTAAATAATTAAATCAAATTAAAAGGAAGGCTCCAGATTATCTGGCACCTCCGAACTTAATATACCCGATAAGGGTAACCAAGAGTAGACCACCCGGCAGGGTAATTGAGGTTAGGTAAAATGGCCTAGGTTTAACTTGACCCACGGTACTGGTGAAATTTTTTGGATGATAGTACGTTAGGGAAGCTTGGGCATCGCATGTCTAGGAAGATATGGCTTCGACCTGGTGCATTTGGCCAAGTGGAACTGATCGAAGCTACCCTTAAAATGGATCCTAACTAGTTAGACCAAGGGTTAGTATTAAGTTCAGTGGGTAGGACTATTTGGAAAACCTCGAAGGCATGATTACTTTAATGAGCTCCGTGTGACTCACCATAGCCCAGAAGTTTATCCAAAGAATGCTTACTTGTTGAACCCAAAGCTAAACCTGAATCTAATACAAAGTTAAACCAGACCTTTGAATTCAACAAGGAAAACAAACTAAGTCAACACACAAATCAACAAATCTAGAAAGAACCAACTCGTTACTTGAGCTCCTTCATCTTGACCTATTTGATTCACATGGAGCCAAGTCACTAAGCAAGAACTAGTATTGCTTAGTAATAATTGATGACTACTCTAGGTTTACATGGGTAAGATTCCTAAAAACAAAAGATGAAACCTATGAAATATTTAGTAACTTTTGCAAACTAATAGAAAATGAAAAAGATACTAAAATTAAAAGAATAAGAAGTGATCACGGGGGAGAATTTGAAAATCATAGATTTACTCAATTTTGTAAAATAAATGGATACCTACATGAATTTTCATGTCCTAGAACCCCTCAGCAAAATGGTCTAGTGGAACGTAAAAATAGAATACTACAAGAAGCCGCTAGAACTATGTTAAATGAATATAATTTAAATCACCAATTTTGGGCTGAAGCAATAAATACTGCAAATCATATTCAAAACAGAATTTTAATCAACAAATTTCACAAGAAAACCCCTTATGAACTATATTATCATAAAATTCCTAACTTAAACTATTTAAAAATATTTGGGTGTAAAGTTCACATTTTAAATACTAAAGATTATTTAGAAAAATTCACACCCAAATCTAACCCAGGAATATTTTTAGGATACTTCTCAAATAGTAGAGCCTATAGAGTCTACAATCAAACCACCCTAAAAGTTGAAGAAACAACTAATATAATATTTGATGAAGAAAATAATCTACCAAATATAAATGTGAATGTTGAACCAAGAAATATAGAAGATGATGAAATTCAACCAAATCTTAATAAACCAGAGGAACCAGCCCCTGACCCAATTATAAGACCAACTAGGGCCAGTACCTCTCATCCACCTGACCAAATTTTGGGTGATCCAAACCTAGGAGTCAGAACTAGATCTTCCTATAGAATCCATAGTCAGATTGCCCTAATTTCTAAAATCGAACCTAAAACAATAGAAGAAGCACTACCCGACCCGGACTGGATCATAGCTATGCAGGAGGAATTAGCCCAATTTGAAAGAAACCAAGTCTGGGACCTTGTACCTAAACCCATAGATAAATCAATAATAGACACCAAATGGGTTTTAGAAATAAGTTGGATGATCAGGGTGATATCATAAGAAACAAAGTCAGACTAGTAGCCAAAGGGTTTAGTCAAGTTGAAGGATTAGACTATGATGAAACCTATGCACCGGTAGCTAGACTCGAATCCATTCGAATGCTATTAGCCTATGCAGCAAATAAAGGGTTTAAATTATACCAAATGGATGTTAAGTCAGCCTTTTTAAATGGTTTCATCAAAGAAGAGGTCTATGTAAGCCAACCCCCAGGATATGAAGACTTAAACAATCCTACTCACGTATTTAAGTTAAAAAAGGCCTTGTATGGACTTAAACAAGCCCCTAGGGCATGGTATGAATGGTTGTCCAATCACTTAATTTCCAAAGGCTTCAACCAAGGTAAAATAGATCCAACTCTATTCGTAAAAACTGTAGAAAAAGACATCTTCATAGCCCAAATCTATGTTGATGATATAATTTTTGGATCTACTAACTCTAAATTTCTAAAAGAATTTGTTAAATTAATGGAAAGTGAATTTGAAATGACTATGGTTGGTGAACTTAATTTTTTCTTAGGCTTACAAATAAAACAAACTAAAGATGGAATTTACATTTATCAAACTAAATATGCTAAGGAGTTAATTAAAAAATTCTGCATGGAAAATTCAAAGATAATAAACACTCCAATGGCAACCAACATCAATATTGACTCTGACCCAGTAGGAAAACCAGTAGACCCAAAATATTATAGAAGTGTAATAGGTAGCTTATTGTACCTAACTGCAAGCCGACCTGATATATTGTTTGCTGTAGGTATGTGCGCAAGATACCAATCCTGTGCAAAAGAGTCACACTTAACCTATGTTAAAAGAATACTTAGGTACATTAAAGGTACTCTAAATATAGGACTCTGGTACCCTAGAACTTGCACTCTTGACCTTCATGGCTATTCTGACTCAGATTACGCTGGATGCAAGTTAGATAGAAAAAGCACAAGTGGCAGTTGTCAATTTCTAGGGCAATGCCTTGTAAGTTGGTCAAGTAGAAAGCAACATTGTGTTGCTTTATCTACCACTGAAGCTGAATATATAGCCTTAGGTGAATGCCCATCTCAATTGCTATGGATGATGCATACTTTTAAAGACTATCAGCTAGAATATCATAAAACAAAAATTTCAATTGATAATATAAGTTCAATAAATCTAACAAAAAACCCAATTCATCACTCAAGGACTAAACATATAGAGGTGAAGCATCATTTTGTAAGGGATCATGTAGCTAAGGGTGATATTATACTCAACTATGTTGAGTCAAAATCAAACCTAGCTGACATTTTCACAAAACCCTTACCTGAACTTGAGTTCAGCTCACTTAGAAGGCAAATAGGCATGTGTTGGGTAGAATAGATACTATAACTTTATATTCTTTACTTGTTTTTTTATATAACTTCTAGGCAAAATTGATTTACCAAAATCCCCACTTTACTAGACTTTCGAAAGTTGGATTTAGTCTAGGATTGTACCCTTAGAAATCATGTTCCTCCAGGACTCAGCCAGAGCATCTCACAAACACCTAGGTTTACCTTGATTGTGTTTGTAAAACATAGAACGGTGTGAGATGCATAGGGTACAGCCTGGACTCAAGAATGCTTATTTCTGTGCATCAATATGAGTCTGGGCATTAAATACATAATTAACAGTAATCAAATCAAGTCTTCCAGCCTTAGTCAAATCTAACTGGATCAATTGACTTGACTTCACTAACCAGGTGAACACTGTTGCCCTCTAGGCAATCAGCAAGTAGCTAAATGGTTAGACAGTTGGTGGAGGCAATATTAAAGTTTAAGCATGTTTGTACTTAAGGGCTCTGATACCTGATCAAAACCAAATCTTGACTCATGCTTGGACTTTAGAACACTGAAACCTTACTAAAACTAAATTAAGGTTATCTCTTCTCCTTTGCCTTAAGTATTCCTGAAATTTATCTCAAAAACATTCCTTACTCAAAAACATTCCTTAAACAGTTTTATCAAAATTTTCTCCAAACTTAACTTTCAAATATCTTCTTCTTTAAATTTTTTTTTAAAACCCTTTTGAAAATTCATTAAGTTGTTAAAACTTTAAAAATTATTTTTCCTTGCAAATTTATTTGAAAATCTCTGAAGTTGAAACTTGTATTTTGAAAATTTTTCTATGAAAATTTTGGAAACCAATGTTTTTCTATAGACTCTATAGACTCAAAAAGAGCTCATGTTTTTCTATGTCTATTCAAAAAAAATAAATTCTAAGGTGTTGTCCTTCACTTTCCTTGCCTAAGTTAAAATGTTTTTAATTATGTCTTGAAAATTAGGTTTTTCAAAACTAGCTCATTTTTGATATATGGCAAAGGGGGAGAGTAGAGAAATTCAAAGTAGAGAAATTCTAAAGAAAAAGGAAACCCTGTATTAAGGGGGAGCTTCACAAAAAGTTTACAAAAAGTTTAAGTGTTAGCTTAAGTTAGGCGTTCATTTGAATTTAGATACTTAAGCTTGCTTAATATACTTATGCATTTGTTTTTTCACTTAACTTTGAATCTGGGTTGTCATAATCAAAAAGGGGGAGATTGTTGGTGCGGGAAGCATCCGACGATCGAACCTGAGTTTTGATAATGGCAAAGGATTCAAAGTTAAGGGTTGTTGTAATCTAACATGGTTGAATGAGTATTTCAGGAAAGTCCTAGCTGCGGTTAGGCAAAGGGAAAAACCCTAGGGGGTGGTAACCCTAGGTCATAGGGGGTGGTAACCCTATGCGGAAAGTCTTGGCAGGTCGATGGCTTCAGGCAAAAGTCCTAGGGGGTGGTAACCCTAGGTGGAAAGTCCTGGTGTTGCGAACCAGGTGAAAGTCTGGACTAGCCGGGAAGCGGATGTCCAGCAGAAAGTCCGGAAGCATCGAGTGCTGAGCAAAAGTCCAGTCGATCTGGAGGATCGACTGGCAACAGGTAAATCTCCTGGGTGGAGTAGGTGAGGACGCGTTCCCCGTAGAGGGAACAGTAGGCGTCGGGTCGACCTAGGATTTCGGGTTGGAAATCTGAAGTCAAACTCGGACAGTCCGAAGACTGTCAATTCTTCTTTACGATGTTTTGTCTTATTCTAACACTGTCTTGCAGGGGATTTTGCTCGGACTAACCTTTGTTTGCAGGTGAGGAACCTGCTGGAAAAAGGCTGTCCGGGCGCTCGGGACCAAAGTTTATCCCCTGCGCGAAGTTGACACGTGCAACATCTTGGTTGGCTGGCCACGTCACACTCCAGGCGCCCGGAACATCATATAAAAGAAGGGTCAAGGTGCAGCTTCAAAAAACACAAGAATCTAAGTAATCTCCCTCCGACAAGCTGCTAACGACTCGATCCAGAAAGTGCTGCAACGACACCCCGACAACCCGGAGCTTCGATTTAGTCTTTTGTTGTCGGTATAATCTGTTTACTGCTTTAAATTGTAGTTAATCTGTAATAGTTTTATCGTGCTTATAGTTGTTGCCAACGGAAAGCGATCAAGGATCGCGGGCCTTCGAGTAGGAGTCGCCTTAGGCTCCGAACGAAGTAAATCTTCCTGTCTCTCTATGTTTGTTATTTCTTTATTCCGCTGCGTTTTTACTCATTTGTTTTACGAATCGAAAGAAATTGCCACAAACGCTATTCACCCCCCCCTCCTCTAGCGTGGTCTCGATCCAACACATATGATATTATGTGGGTTGAAATTCTCTAGTTTGAGTTGATGAAATTAGTGTTGAATTGACCATGAACTGATTTAGTTATTTGATAATGTAGTATACCATTTGATCTTAGTAATTTTCATCAGTAAATAGTGATTTACTCTTGTTAGATCGGTCAGTAGAAGACTAATTTACGTTTGTCGAGTTGGGTAGTCGTGGTTGGATATACCTTAATTGCTTGTGGAGGATTAAGGTATTCTTGATTAGTTAGTAGATGAATGATTTAGTTTTTTTGGTTGATCAGTAGAGGATTGCCATACTCTATTTTTAGAGGTTCGAAACTTTAGGTTATTTGTGCTTAGTTATGTATCTAGAGCACATTTGAGTACATGTTTTGTACTGACATGGAAAGGACTGATTTAGCCATATATCATTGTCGGCTTGGATAGGGTATAGAGGATTGATGTATCCTATTCCATGAAGACTTTAACCGTGGACTGTATATACCATGGTGTGTATATCTTTCTTGTTCGATACTAGTTTCTTTGAACCTAGAGCGGGGTTGTTACTGGATGATTAGGCTGCTTTATTTTGGGTTGCTTTTGATTGATGTATTCATGCTTGATACATGTGCCTGAATTTTGTTTTGATATACTCGTAAACCATGAGTGTTGGTAGCATAAGGTTGGTCTCTTTGATTGAGCTGGTATGCTGATTTTGCATGTCTATGTTGCATGTATATTATGATTGTTAGGTGTTGTAGGAGTCCTATGGTTGACTGCCTATTTGTGAGTAGTATATGTATCCATGTTCTGATATGGTTTGTAGGTTCCTTGTGGATCATGGTTATGTAGTTCGATGTATGTATCTGAATGTATTATTGAAGATATCTTGTCGATTAAATCCGAGTTGTAGTATAAGTACATCGATGGTGTTTTGATGGAGGTATTTTATCGATTTAATCTGGGTTGTAATATGTACATATGTGTTTGGTGTGGTATCTGAGGTATCTTTTTGATTATGTTTGATTTGTGAGTGCACCTGGGTTTAGTATGTTTTATTGGAGGTATATGTTGGTTATACTATATGTCATGTGAGTGTTGTTTGAGGTGCATTGTTGATTTTACCTATGTTGATTTTGCACACGGGTTTGGTATGCATTGTTGGTGATATCACGATGATTTATACCTATGTTGTGAGTATGTTTGGTGTGTACTAATTGGAGGATTATGTCGATCATACATATGTTGTGTGAGCACGTGTGCCAAGTATATATTGGTAGCAGCATGATGATTCTACTTATGCTGAATGCAGGATGTGGAGTGTCTACATTATGTCATTTGTTGGATTTACCCATCAACTAATTCTCCTATCAGTGGATGACCCACTAGGATGCTGATAGAGTTGATGATGGATTTGATTAGTTTACTAGGTTGTTATAGCCTAGGCTAACCACAGTGATTTGTGGTAGAGAGATCTCGTACAGTCTCTAGCTGGATAGTTAGGTGCCTTGGGGTACTTATGTATTATTTTGTGGTGGAGCGTTGCTCCCACATATTACAGATTGATGGTAGCGGAGCATTGCTCCTATATTTATTGCAGATACATATTTCAGATTATTTGTGGTGGAGTGTTGCTCCCACATATTAAGGATTTCTTGTGGTAGAGAGTTGCTCCCACATATGTGGTATTTTATGTGATGGAGCATTGCTCTCACACTGGAGGATTTATTCTTGGTGATTTATGTTGTTGATGATCAGATTTTCGATTTATTATCTGAGATCTTATGGATAGGAATGTCTGTGATACGGACATTATGTGTCTTGGTTTTACCATTAGGGCTTGCGGAGCCTTAGATGTTGTCATGGACTCGATGATTTGGGTATCCCTAGGATATTGGATCAGAATTCGTTAGTGTTATTGACGACGTGGTGTTTTATTCCTGATTTGAGGTGTATCACGTACACCATCTTTGCATAGTTCTAGAGATGTTTCGACGGAAACGTCTATATGTGAAGATCAGTAGTGCGTATTTTGATTATTTTCTGTGAGATGATTGAGACACATGGTCACCAGTAGGGGTATACCATGGATCCATAGGAGATAGAGGTTGTTACCAGTTGGGAGTTACTATAGTCTATACATGAGACTCGCAACTCCCTTTGCCGAGCTAGTTATTACCGGAGGCTCTTGGGGGTTTTGTCCATGCGTTGCTATGCCACTGACACGCTTGACCAGTAAAGGTGTGAAGTTCACGTGGTTCGAGGACTACGAGATCAGCTTTTAAGAGCTGAAGCGGAGACTAGTGTCGACTCCGATTTTTAGTTTTATCTTCTGGAGAGGACGGATTCGTACGCTATACCGACGCATCTGTACAGGGTATGGGTGTTGTTCTAATGCAGCACGGTAGAGTATTCTCATATGCTTCTCGGTAGTGGAAGGAGTATGAGAACCCAGTTCATGATCTGGAGTTGGCCGCTATTATTTTTGCCATGAAGATTTGGCGGCATTGGCTGTATGATATTACATTGAGATTCTCACTGATAATCAGAATCTCAAATATCTGTTTACTTGGAAGGAACTTAATATTCGACAGAGGAGATGGATGGAGTTCCTAAAGGATTATGATTATACCATTAGCTATCACCCGGGAAAAGTTAATATGGTTGCCGATTCACTTAGCCAGAAGTCCAGAGGGACTTTAGCTTGCCACCGAATTGTGGTCACAGACTTGATTCAGGGTTTCTCCGAGTTAGACCTTGAGGAGCAGGGACAGACCGAGCAGGGTAGTCTTGTTACCATAATTGCTCAGTCGTCGATCAGGACGAGGATCCAAGAGGCCCAGTTGTTGGGACCTCATAGAGCTCAGCGTGAGGAAGAATTGGTCCGTACTATCAGATGGAGGATGTCAGAGGCGTAGGACCGCCAGAAGGGTTATGCAGACCGGAGACGGAGACTCTTAGAGTTCTCTGCAGGCGACCATGTATTTCTGCGAGATTCACCCACGAAAGGGGTGAAGAAATTTGACTTCAGAGGTAAGCTAGCTCCGTGATACATTGACCCTTTTGAGATCTTGGAGAGGATCGGAGCGGTAGCTTACCGGCTGGCACTACGACCGTCCCTGTCAGGCGTCCACGATGTGTTCCACATATCCATGCTGAGGAGATACGTACCTGACCCGACGCATGTGCTGACAGATATCCCAGTTCCCCTTTCAGCCTGACATTTCTTATGAGGAGATTCCGGTATGGATTCTCGACCGGAAGAAGCATCAGTTGCGGAACAAGACTATCCGGCTGGTTAAAGTTGGATAGCAGCATCATTCGGATGAGGAGGCTACTTGGGAGCTCGAGGATACTATCCGAGCTCGATATCCCCATCTTTTTACTTGAGGTATGTGATTTATTTACCGTTCATCATTTATACGCTTTACCTGTTGTTAGTGTTTGCTGATGGTAGATAACGAAATTTGGGGACCAAATTTTTATTAGTGGGGGAGAATGTAAAATACCGAAAATAGGCAAATATTAATAAGGGAATTTTTCGAAATTTTTAGAAATTTTTCGGGAATTTTTCGGAGCTCGTATGGACGAGTTAACGGGGATAAAAACGGGGCCCGGAAAAACCTGTTTAGGATACCCTATTTTAATGAGGAAAAGTTTTAATTTTCCTTTTCCTTTTTTTTTTTCTTTTTTTTTTTCTTTTCCTCTGGTTTTCCCCGACGCCGAACTCGCGTGCTCTTCTTCCTCGTGCGAACCCAAGCCCTAACCGCACGGTGGTTTTCTTCCTCCCTTCCACTTATACTTCTTCTACTCTGCCGAACCCTCCTTCCCTCATCTCTCGCGACGCCGGCCTTCTCCACCCGACAGCACCGCCGGTGCTCTTCCTCCTCGCTGAGCGACGCGCCGCCACCACCTCTACCGACGCCGTGCCTTAGCCAAGCCATCGTCGCCTATGCCCTAGCGCCGACTACATTCCCTGTGTCCTAGTTCTCCGCCGACGCCACTGACTCCTCTCGGCCGCTTCTCTGTGCCGGCACCCGAACCCCAGCGCCGACCTCCTCCACTTGGTCGTGCCCTAGATTTGCAGCGACACCGAGCCCTCTCTGCTTTGGCTCCGGCAGCAGACCCTGTCTTCAGCTTCTGCCCTAGTACCCTTTGTGTATCACAGCGACGCCACCTTTTGCCCTAACTGAGATCTGGGAGGTAAGAAATTTTGTTATGTAATTAGGATTTTTTTATTTGTGGTTTGTGTCTCAATCTGATCCGAACAGTGGGGAAAGTTTCCTGTAGGGTTTGCTTTGCTGTGGATTGATCTTGGTTCCGGCAACACCTCTTTGGCTGCGGATCAATAGCAGAGATCTGTGAATTAGGGTAAGGATTATGCGTATTTGAATACCTATTGTAGGTTATGTTCTGAATTGGAGGATTTGGTTAGACGATCATGTGTATGTTGATTAGGTTTATGTGTTTTTGGAATTAGGGTTTTGCCCTAATTTAGGGTTAAAGAACTTATTTAGCTATTTATAGAAATTTAGCTAAATAATTGTATATATATTGGTGACACAGGACTTTGACGCGAGACGAGTATCTTGGAGTCAGATTTGGACCATTTTATCGGAGGCGGGTACTTTTGACTTATTGTCTTTGATATGCTTAGTAATGAAATTAACATGCTGCATTAATTGTGTTTCTTATTTGTTTCGGTTAATCACTGCCCAATACATGTTACCTGTTTGATTGGTTGTTTGTTTGCATCTCGTATTGATCTCGTACCTGATTTTTCATGCTCATGGGTAGTGATATAATCATGTTTCACATGTTCAGGACCTAGGTTTGATACCTTATTGATCAGTATATCTTGATATGATTTATTCACTATGGTGCCCATTGTTATATGTCCAGAGGTTAGTTTAGTATATTACCATGCTTAGTGACATGCACCATTTGCATGATCGCATGTTGTGCGATAGATTGCTCCATTATTGTTGAGCACATTGCCAGTTTCATCACTGTTCGGTGCTCCGTTGTGACGCTCATGGGTAGCGTGACACAGCGTGGTAGCACGTCAGTTTGGCTCTTCCGGTGCTCCGTTGGTCCGCTCATGGGTAGTGTGACGCAGCGTGTAGCACGTTAGAGATCCTTCCCCGTCATCGTCTCCGGGAGTTGAGAGCATTTCGCTCCCCCATTTATGATTTGGGGTAGGAGTAGGTGTGTACTCCGACAGCATCCCGTCCACTCGGTCACTCATCAGGGGTAGTGATGCAGAGTGCACGGTTATCACAGCTCTACCCACTCGGTCCCACTTTTGTTATGAGTTGGCTGACTGGCGTCAGGGGTGACCATGACATTGACATCATATGCATGATGCATTTATTGTTTGTGATTATGTTTGTTGCATTTATATGCTGCATATTGTTTGAATACCTATGTTTGACATGCATACAGGTCTTCTATACCTTTCGGACGGTTTGTCCTTATACCGGGTCCTGGTTAGTACAGATTCTCTCCTGTCTACTTCGGTTTGCATTTATCTTTATTTTTATCAGGAGACTGTACGCATGATTAGTGCTAGGTGTTATTTCTTTACTTTGCATATCAGTTGTACCTACTGAGTGTTGGACTCACCCCGCCTCCATTGTTGTTATATTTCAGGATGATGCTGTCAGGAGAGAGTTCTAGTTGCTGGTCCCCTGAAGACCCCGAAGACTTATGGATCTTTTGGTTTTGTTTTGCTTCTTATTTGACCATGTTTACACTTGGTTTGTTTGATACCTGGATATTGTTTGGATTGTCCTTGTTGATGGATTTTTGTTAGATTTGTTCTACTACATGCCTGCCTAGACGACAGAAGAGGTAAGTTGATTTTATCGTCGGATTTGAGCTTTACGAGTGTAGTTGAGTAGGGTTGATTTTGAGTCAGGGTATTATTATGCGGTTTACTTGACATATTAACTGCGTGGTGATGATTTATTTATTGTTATTATTCCAGCCGCATGTGGCTGAGGAATATGTGATATGTAAAAAGTTTCAGATTGTCCGCCGTACAGGGGAGATGCTGCCGAAATTTCTTCGGACAGAGACTCCTCCGGGGAGTGACAAGAAAAGTCCTAACTAGAAGTTAGGCAGTTGTAAGTCTTGGTGAGTGAAGCTAGACAGTTGGAAGTCCTGGTGAGTGAAGCCAAGTAATTGAAAATCCTGGTGAGTGAAGCCAGGTGAAAAACCTAGTGAGTGAAGCTAGGAAAGTGAAAGTCCCGGTGAATAAAGTCGGGCAGTGGGAAAATCCTGGTGAATGAAGCTAAGTGAAAACCCTAGTGAGTGAAGCCAAGTGAAAATCCTAATGAGTGAAGCTTGGTAAAAGTCCTGGTGAGTGAAGCCAGGTAGATGAAAAGTCCTGGTGAGTGAAGTCAGGCAGATGGAAAGTCTTAGTAAGTGAAGCTAGGTAGATGGAAATACCTGGTGAGTAAAGCTAGGCACGTGGAGATCCAAGTGGGTCAATGTTGACCGGACACCTGGTGTTGGGAAGCCCAAGTAGGTCAAAATATTGACCGGATACTTGGCACGAGGAAATCCAGATGGGTTAAAGGTGACCGGACATATGGTGGAAGTCCAAGTGGGTCATGGAGGACCAGACACTTGGCACGAGATGGTAAGTCCAAGTGGGTCAAGGTTAACCGGACACTTGGCACGAGGAGAAAAGTCCAAGTGGGTCAAAGAGTTGACTGGACACTTGGCGAAGAAGTCCCGTCAGGTCAAGCTTGACCGGATGCTAGGCACGAGGAGTCCCAATAGGTCACGGTTGACTAGATGTTTGGTTTGAGGCACCTTAGACTTGACTCGGGCAAGCTAGGGTTGATCAATTTGATCAAGTGATCAAATTGGATCGAGCCCAATCGACCAGCTGATCAATTGAGCTCAGTGCTGTGACAAATAGCATCCCAATCGATTAGCTGATCGATTGGGAAGAAATGTCGTAAGCATAGAACGGTCTCGAATTGATCAGCCGATAGATTCGACACTGCCAATCGATCAGTCGATCGATTGGGGGCTAGAAATCACATGTGACACGAGAGAGCTGAATCGATCGGTCGATCAATTCATGCCATTTTCCAGAGAGCACAGAAGAAGGCTGAATTGATTAGCCGATCGATTCATCCTCCCCAATCGATCGACCGATCGATTGGGAGACGACCGTTGCGCAGGATAAAGCCGTTGGCGAGTGTCTTCCTCCGCATCTCTTTCTCTACACTTCTTGCGACGATTTCTCATAGGCTCACGCTAGATCTTGAAGCTTCTTCGAGTAAAGTGTTGCTGCGCTTCCAAGGTCAAGAGGTGTTCCACACAAGGAGAAGCAAGCTAGGGTTTTGTAAATCTTGTAAGATTTGTAATGTATAAGATTATTTTTTCTTTCTTCTTGTATTGAGCGGTTGTACAAGGCTTCTCCACCTTCGGTAGTTACCGAGAAGGAGTGTTTTATTAGTGGATGAGTGAGTGAGGGCCGGATCCTTGGATTAGTCACCTCTTCTTGAAGTAGATACCAAGTAAATTCTAGCGTTAGCGTTGTGAGTGTGCTTTGTGTGAATTTCCACTGTACATCGTATCATCAAAGCAAGACAACGAAGTGCGACGAACTATTCACCCCCCCAGCTACAAATCGACCCTAACATTTATATGCTACTTGGGATGAGGTAAAAAACCTGCTCCCCGAAGAAGATAAACTGACTTATAAAGGCTTTTATTTGATTAATGAAGCATATGACCTACTACGGACCAAACTAGGTCCTAACTTCGTCATCAGTCCTCTACTTCACTTGGACAAAAAAAAATCAAGAAGACACAACTTACTTAATCACAGCAACTTTGTCAGTCAATACTAGTCCTGACAGACTAGATAGACAGACTAGATACAAACATACTTTCTGTTCCACTTAGACCAATGAATTATCAGTCATTAGAAATCTTACAAGCTACCAATAAAACAAAAGACAATTTACTATCTATCAAAGCACTTCTTGAAGATATACGTACTTATATTAGAGGCTTGGGAGATACCTCTTCCTATAAACACTTTATAGAACTTGAAGAAGCTTTGAATTGGTTTCATCAAAACCCACACCTGGGATTACTATTACTTATGGAGAGGAATACACTTATAAAATTACTTGTACAAAGAGTTTTCCTCAATGTTCCACTCCAGAAACTTCAGACTTAGGCTGTAGATGCCAATTGCTCTACTCCAAGAAAAGCTAATATTCATGCAGAAAAATTCAAACAAAAAAAATTATATAGGAAGGCTAATTACTCCTATTACTCTTATGAACTTTGGACTTCTACAACAACCATGGGTACATGATATAGATTCTGTACAAACTTTGTCTCCTCTTCTGGGAAAAAGAATACAACATATACTTGAAGAAAAAAGATATGTTAGTATTAACTACTTTTGAGAGCTCTCTTCCAAAATGGTTAGTTACACAAACAGAATTAGTCAGACATCTAATTAAACTAGATGTCTAAGGACTTAATATTCAGCTACTTTCTTTTGAAGAATATCTGTCACACACGGATAAAGAATGGACTTCACCAAAACCATTGACAGAACAACTTAAACACTGGAGATTTTCTATTCAAGGTAGTTCTTGGCTTTGGGATCCCTACCAGGATCCATTAGAATACACTTTGACTAAAGAAATATTTACCGACAAAATTTATTGGCCAAAAGCTTTTGAGACAATGTTCTTCCCATTCACTTACTTCACGTAGCATCCAAACTCATGTTAGTTTTATCAAAAGAAAAATACTGCATGGTTTGGCAAACAAAAAACTATTACACCATTAGCAGCTTCAACCTCTACCCTACCACTACAAGAAAAAAGTCTAACAACAACGGTTTTTCACCGTTGTCGTAGCCCCTTTAGAACTGTTGTTAAATGCTGTGTTGTTAAAGGAGGTGCTCAAAGACAACAGTTATCTGCTGATGCAATCTTGGCGATGATAACTTCTCCTCTCTTCACGATATCTCGTATCAGGTGGTACTTGCGCTCTATATGTTTACTTGCCTTATGGGCTCATGGTTCCTTCGAGTTTGCAACTGCACCACTATTATCACAATAAATTGTGATGATTTTGGGCAAACCAGGAATCACATCTAAGTCCATTAGAAAGTTCCTGAGCCATACTGCTTCTTTAACCGCCTCAGAGGCCGCTACATACTCAACTTCCATGGTTGAGTCTGAAACGCATTTCTGCTTAACACTCCTCCATGCAATGGCTCCACCTCCCAAAGTAAACACATAGCCTGATGTAGACTTACTGTTGTCTCTATCTGATCTGAATCCGTGTAACTCACAGGGAGTAAATCATCTGCTTGGTAAACTAGCATATAATCTCTAGTCTTTCTCAGGTACTTTAATATATGCTTTACCACAGTCCAATGTCCTTGTCCAGGGTTACTCTGATATCTGCTAACCATGCCCACGGTAAAACAGATATCAGGCCTCGTGCATAACATTGCATACATTAAGCTTCCTACAGCTGAAGCATAAGGAACTGCTTTCATGTTCTCTATCTCCTTTGATATCTTCGGAGACATCTCTTTAGATAGAGCTACTCCATGCCTAAAAGGTAAGAAACCTTTCTTGGAATCCTGCATGCTAAAACGAGCAAGGATTGTATCTATATATGAAGCTTGGGACAGACACAACATTCTTTTCTTGCGATCCCTTATAACTTTGATCCCAAGAATGTGTGCACAATCTCCTAAGTCCTTCATATCAAATTGTTTGGACAACCATACCCTTACGTCCGATAATACCTTGACATTATTGCCAATTAACAAAATATCATCTACGTATAATACAAGAAATACCACCACGTTTCCGTTACACTTTTTGTATACACAAGACTCATCCGGATACTGAATAAATCCATATGACTGGATTACTTCATTAAACCGAATGTTCCAAGACCTTGAAGCTTGCTTCAGTCTATAAATGGACCGATTGAGCTTGCACACTAGATGCTCTTTGCCTTTTTCAATAAACCCTTCTGGCTGCTTCATATGGATGTTCTCTTCAAGACTTCCATTAAGGAAAGCTGTCTTGACATCCATTTGCCAAATCTCATAATCCATATGAGCAACAATGGATAAGAGTATCCGGATAGACTTTAGCATGGCTACCGGTGAAAAGGTCTCCTCATAATCGATTCCCTCTTTCTGAGTGTACCCTTTTGCAACAAGCCTAGCTTTGAAGGTTTCTACCTTCCCGTCTGTCCCTCTTTTCCTTTTGTAGATCCACTTGCATCCAATGGCTTTTACACCATCAGGTGGTTCTACGAGCTCCTAGACCTTATTAGAGTACATAGACTCTATTTCAGAATTCATTGCCTTTTGCCAAGATGCTGCATCTATATCTTGGAGTGCTTCGTCATATGTTCAGGGATCAGGTTCATGTTTACCCGGGATCAAGTCCGAAGACTCTCCCAAAAACATGAATCTATCAGGCTGCCTAACAACCCTCCCACTACGACGAGGCACAGTATGTGGTTGTGTATCATGTGTGACTCGTGTTGCAGTCTCTTGTAGTACTTCATCTTGTACTGTTGGTACTAAGGTAGACGTGTCCTCTCTAAGTTCTTCTAAAACAACTTTGCTACTAGGCTTGTGATCCATTATATAGTCTTCTTCTAAAAACTGGGTATTGGTGCTAACAATGACCTTCTGGTCTTTAGGACTATAAAATAAACCACCTTTCGTTCCTCTGGGATACCCTACAAACACGCGAACTTCTGTACGAGATTCTAACTTATCAGCATCTAGTTTCAGCACATGTGCTGGACTACCCCAAATCCGAATATGTCTTAGACTGGGCTTTCGCCCATTCCACAATTCTGTGGGAGTAGAAGAAACTGATTTAGAAGGTACTAAGTTCAGAATGTACACTGCTGTTTCCAGGGCGTATCCCCAAAACGAATTTGGTAATTCTGAATAACTCATCATCGATCTAACCATCTCCATAAGAGTCCTATTCCTTCGTTCTGCCACACCATTCTGTTGGGGTGTACCAGGTGCGGACAGTTGGGATTGAATCCCGGCCTCTGATAAGTAATTCCTAAACTCTCCTAAGAGGTATTCACCACCACGATTAGACCGTAGTGTCTTGATACTTTTACCTAGTCGTTTCTCCACATCAGCCTTGTATTCTTTGAACTTATCAAAGCACTCAGACTTGCGGCGCATTAGGTAAATGTATCCGTATCTTGAATAATCGTCTATAAAAGAGACAAAATATTCAAAACCTCCTCTTGTCTGGACAGACATAGGACCACACAAATCAGAATGAACCAATTCTAATACTTCTTTGGCTCTATACCCCTTTGCCTTAAAAGGCCTCTCGGTCATTTTACCTTCCAAGCAAGATTCACAAGTTGAAAAATTTTCCAACTCTAATGAACCCAAAAGTCCATCGGCTATAAGCCTCTGAATCCTACTTAAGTTAATATGACCAAGCCTTAGATGCCAAAGATATGCTTGGTTCATTTCCGAAGGTTCTTTTCTCTTATTAGAGTTAGAAGATGAGTTATAAATTTCCTTGTTTTACTTTGTGGGAGAAATTGGATTTAAAGTATACAAATTGTCAACTAATGCACCAGAACAGATAATCACTTTATTTCTCTTAATAATTACATCATTACTAAAAGAAACTGAATATCCATCCAAAAATAGTTTAGAAATTGAAATTAAATTCTTTCTAAAACTGGGTACATAAAGACAATTTCTTAAAATCAAATTTCTATTTCTATTAAAAGATAAGTAGACGTCTCCCACTGCAACAGCCGCTACCTTAGTAGCATTGCCCATGTAGACGGTAATCTCTCCTTCAGTTAGTCGTCGAGTTTCCTGGAACCCCTGCAAGGAATTACAGACATGATCAGTGACTCCCGTATCTACACACCAGGTGCTGGTAGATAACACCGCTAAACATGTTTCAACAACTAGAGCATGAGATATACCATTGTTGTTCTGATTCCTACGAGGACAGTCCGCCTTCCAATGCCCTGACTGCTTACAGATGAAGCACTTGCCCTTCGGCTTCTTCACTCCAGCTTTAGGTCCTGTACTCTGAGATTTATTCACTTTCTTTGCTGAACCAAATTGTTTCTTCTTCTTCTTTCCTTTCGGTTTAGAAGTAGAACCATTTTCAGCATAGTGAATATGAGAATTGTGTCGAAACAAACCTTCTGCTACCTGAAGTTCTGTCAGTAGTTCTGCCAATGAATATACCCTTTTGTTCATATGATAATTCAGGCGGAATTGCTCAAAACTTCTAGGTGGTGTTTGGAGGATCATATCAATCTGGGTTTCCCCATCAATTTCTCCTCCAAGGATCTGTATTTCGTTAAGATAAGCCATCATCTTTAGGATATGATCTCTCATAGGAGTACCCTCTTGCATGGTGGCTGTCATTATCTTTCTCATGGCTTCTTGTCTAGAAGCCCGATCCTGATGACCAAAGAGTTCCTTGAGATTGTTCATAATATCATAAGCTGTTGGTAAATCTTGATGCTGATGTTGCAATACATTTGACATTGAAGCCAAAATGTAACACTGCGCCATCTCATCTGCCTTTACCCATTTCTTATGATATTCAATCTCCTCTTAGGTAGATTCACCAGTGGGTGCATCAGGACAAGGCTCAGTCAGTACAAACTTATAGCTTTCAGCAGTAAGAAAAATGTCCAGGTTCCTTTTCCAATCTATGTAGTTAGGACCAGTAAGTCTATTCTGTTGTAGTATGATGGACAGTGGGTTGAAAGTCATCCTAAGAATCACAAATAACTTTTGGTCAGAACTCTAAATTTAGAATAATATTGAATCCTCAAACAATACTATTTTAAATTAACCAACACCTCAAAACACTGCGAATATTGTATGCCACGATAGTGTGGTCGTATACAAATTCAGCATTTGTAAAAGGAGGGTTTTAACCCATTAATTTTATTATCTTGTCAACCTCACTTTTTGACAAATAAAATTAATAGTTGGTGTCTTTTGGTCACACAAATAATAGCAGTGACTCCGATGGGGAGGATACTATTAAACGTGCCTAAGTGTATACCATTACTTGACACTAAGTCCATTAATAAGATTGTGCCCCTTCCGATGGGGAAGATCACACGCTCTTAATTAACTTCCTATAGTCATCCAAAATGGAAGTTTGTTCTAGTGATCCACAAATAAGCTCATCCGATATGGAGGAAGACACTCAGAGCCAACGCGCAAGCTTGTTTGCATCACTTACAAACCAGTAATGGAGACCGTGGAATTTATATAAAATCCCTCTCCCACTTAGTTATTTATAAATGAGGAATTTTAACTATGCTAGCCTACTAAATATGTATACTAACATGCACACACAGCACAATATAAAAGCAATAAATAGAAAATCTATTTTTCAACTATTATGACTTTTATCTATAGTTGTCCTCCGTGTGTTGTCATCCCAAGCTGCTGCCATATTTGGCCACCGCCACCGGGTCTAGTTGTCGCATCCATCTTGCTCCTTGTTCCGCTGTGCCTCTAGTCCTCAAAAAGGTTCCACGCCTTGCAAGATTCGATCCGCGACATAAATAGAATTTTACATTTTTCGATCCTATATTCCTCGAAGGAATGTACATGTAAACTAGATCGAACATAAAATAAAATTTTACATCCATCGATCCTATATTCCATAAAAGGAATATACATGTAACTAGATCAAAATTAAAATCCTAATAAAAACTAAATACAGCTCCTGCTGTATTTTATAATACAATCATGCACACACACATAAATGCCCTTGACATGTCCAAGGGTCCAATCACACATAAAAAACTATAAGCCATAATAGTTGGATCCTGCATCCACAAAGTTAGCACATCCTACTATTAACCTGCCTAAATTATGTATGACATGTGCATAATTAAACTAATACCAAATACACAGAGGCAAAACCCTAGCTCTGATACCAATTGTTGGTTGCTACTCGGTAAACCTAATGGTCCCACTGTACAAAAAATTTTGTACAAAGGTCTGAACCTTTACCTAGCTATCATGTGTTCTTTTAAATTAAACTTGGATCGCCTGCGGAACTTAACACGTTTGATCCAAAGTTTAATCTATTTGTTCTTTTAGGTTTAGACTCGGATCTCCTGCGGAACTTAACACGTTCGATCCAAATCACCTAAGTTATTAATTTCATTAAATATTAGTTTCCAAAATTGGCTCCCAGTACTGACGTGGCGAGGCACATGACCTTCTTGGATATGGGAACAACCACCACCGACTAGACAAAGCCTTTTAAGGAAAGTTAATATTTAATTTCCTTAAATAACTTTAGGTCAACCGAAAAGAACAATCAAATCACAAGGAAAAAAAAACAAAAGAACACAACATCGAAAACAAATTCGAAATACTAGAATCGTATGCCTCTTGTATTTGGTATTATTTCCAAAAATAACTAGTATGATGCGGAAAGGAAAAATACTAGTTATACCTTTTAGAAAGACCTCTTGATCTTCTACCGTATTCCTCTTCTAACCTCGGACGTTGTGTGGGCAGCGATCTTCCAAGATGAGAACCACCTAGCACCTTCTTCTTCTTCCTTCAAGTTTCGGCCAAGCACCAAAAATCCAAGGATGAAGAACTTTTTCCACCAACCAAGCTCCAAGGGATGCAAGCTTTCTCTCCTTCTTCTTCTTCTTCTTCTCCAAGTAGTATCCGTCCACCACAAAAGCTCCAAGCAATAGAAGAGTTTCGGCCACCACAAAGAGGAAGAGAGGGAGAGAGGATGGCCGGCCACAACACAAAGGAAAAGAGGGAAAGAATAATAGAAGTTGTGTCTCATGAAGGCACCTCAACCCCCTCTTTTATATTCCTTAGCTTTGGTAAATAAGGAAATTTAATTACAATAAAATTTCCTTAACTTTCCTTGACATGAATTAATTAAGAAAAATTAAACAAAATTTCTTAAAACTCCATGTCTTGGTCGGCCACATCAACAAGACCAAACAAAGCAATTTCAATCAACAATTAAAATTCCTTATTTGTCTTCGGAAATTTTTAAAAAATAAAATTTCCTTTCAAAATCCCTTCATGGTTGATAAAAAGAAATTTCTATAATTTTAATTATTCTACATGTGAATAATTTATAAAGAAGAAAAATAAAATATCTTTCCAATCTACAAATAAGGAAAAAGATCTAATCTCTTTCTTTAATCTTTTGTATATCCTTTTAAAAGAGATATTTTAATTTTTAATCTCTCCAATAAATTATATCTTTCACATAAGAAATATTTAAAATTAAAATTCCTTTTAATTTAATGGGGGCCGGCCACCTAAGCTTGGGTTCAAGCTAGGGCCAGCCACCCATGAACCAAGGCTTGGTCGGCCCTAGCTTGAACCACAAGCTAGCTTGGTCGGCCCCTACATCATGGGTACGAAGGTGGGTATAGGTGGGTATAGTACTCTATAAATAAGAGGCTACGATAGGGACCGAGAGGAGGAATTGGTTTTGGTCTCCCGATAAAATTAAGCATCCCGTGTTCGCCCCGAACACACAACTTAATTTTATCAATAATAATTCATTCCACTAGAGAACTATTATTGAACTACCGCACCAATCCCAAATTACATTTTTGGGCTCCTTCTTATTATGAGTGTGTTAGTCTCCCTGTGTTTAAGATGTCAAATGTCCACTAATTAAGTGAGTTACTGACAACTCATTTAATTAATATCTTAGTCCAAGAATAGTACGACTCAACCTTATCGTCATGTCAGACTAAGTCCACCTGCAGGGTTTAACATGACAATCCTTATGAGCTCATCTTGGGGACATTATCAACCTAGATTACTAGGACACAGTTTCCTTCTATAATCAACAACACACACTATAAGTGATATCATTTCCCAACTTATCGGGCTTATTGATTTATCGAACTAAATCTCACCCATTGATAAATTAAAGAAATAAATATCAAATATATGTGCTTGTTATTATATTAGGATTAAGAGCACACACTTCCATAATAACTGAGGTATTTGTTTCTTTATAAAATCAGTATAAAAGAAACAACCTCAAATGGTCCTACTCAATACACTCTAAGTGTACTAGTATAATTATATAATTAAGATAAACTAATTCCTAATTACACTACAACCTTCCAATGGTTTGTTCCTTTCCATTTTGGTCGTGAGCTGCTGTTTATAATTTATAAGGTACTGATAACATCATCTTCTGTATGTGACACCACATACTATGTTATCTACAATATAAATTAATTGAACAACTACAAACAAATGTAGATATTTTGACCAAATGTGATTCTTTATTCAAAATAAATGTTTACAAAAGCTTAAGCTTTCAGTATACACTCTAACAAGTTACACAAACAGAATTAGTCAGACATCTAATTAAACTAGATGTCTAAGGACTTAATATTCAGCTACTTTCTTTTGAAGAATATCTGTCACACACGGATAAAGAATGGACTTCACCAAAACCATTGACAGAACAACTTAAACACTGGAGATCTTCTATTCAAGGTAGTTCTTGGCTTTGGGATCCCTACCAGGATCCATTAGAATACACTTTGACTAAAGAAATATTTACCGACAAAATTTATTGGCCAAAAGCTTTTGAGACAATGTTCTTCCCATTCACTTACTTCACGCAGCATCCAAACTCATGTCAGTTTTATCAAAAGAAAAATACTGCATGGTTTGGCAAACAAAAAGCTATTACACCATTAGCAGCTTCAACCTCTACCCTACCACTACAAGAAAAAAGTCTAACAACAACGATTTTTCACCGTTGTCGTAGCCCCTTTAGAACTGTTGTTAAATGCTGTGTTGTTAAAGGAAGTGCTCAAAGACAACAGTTTTTAACCGTTGTCTTTGAAAGCAAAGACAACAGTTTTTACAACGGTGAAAAACCGTTGTCTTTTCCTTCAAAGACAATAGTTTTTCACCGTTGTCTTTGAGCGTGCACCTTTAACAACAAGGCATTCAACAACAGTTTTAAACTGTCTACAACAACGATGAAAAACCGTTATCTTTTTTCAGATAAAAATAATATATATATATATATATATATTAAAATTCAATATACAATTTTCTAATATTATAAATCATTCAAAATACTAAATTTGAAAATCAAAGTTAATATACAATTTTTCTAATATTCAAAAATAATATTTACAACATTATGAAGAAATTGCATAAGCAACCAACAAAATGACAACTAACGACACTATTAAAGCAAAGTTAGAGCTTTACAACATCCTAATCCTAGAAAAGTAGCACAGCATCCTAATCCTGCTATCCAGCTTTGAAGAGTTAGATCATTCAAACTACTTTTGCCATGTACAACACTAGAAGAATAACAAAAAACTGCTTCTTAATTCTCATAATCCTTCATCTTCTTCATCCTTGCCATGTTTGCATTGTACTTGGATCGAAGTGGATCGTTCAAACTCCACCTATAAGAAGAAGATAAAGAAATGTCACTTGATCTGAACATGCCTATGAATAATAAAAAATCTAAAATCTCATAAAGTAGACTTGGTTCATTAATAATGCATCATATTGATAATCAAATTACCATAATAGTTCAATAGGAAATGTACATATTAGTAGATAATCATATACTAGTAGCCAACCATTTATTTATTAGAAATGTAAAGTATGAGGAAAATAATTGCAAATAAAGAATAACTGCAAATTAAGTAATTATAGAAAATCATGCAACTGCATACATTCGACCCAAGAAATTATAGAAAATCATGAGCTTCAAAAGCATATGGATTGTAAAGTAAAGATGATCATTTGTCACATATGAGCAGCAATATGCCTACAGAAATATTAAGCTAGAACACACATGATCAGAACCATGTTAAGTGGAAGTGATACGTTGATCACTTCCCAATATACATGCTTTCTTCCTTTCATTCCTTTATTCATAATTAAAGAATCTTAACACCCTTCATGTATACATTCAACAGGGATGATATATGAGTGTTTTATGACTAAATTAAATGCATAATAAAAAGTATATATAAACTCACATTTCCATTAGGGGTGCTGGACCATACATTGTACTTCATATTTTTGTAAATATCATCCTCACTGTATGATTTTATGATAAATAAATTTGCATTAGAGTATTTGTCAGAGAAGTCTAGCTGGTTATACTGTTCCCTGTCTAGCGATACTCTAGAGTTCTCATTCCGAAATGAAGATAGGTTCTGACTCTCACTAGAATTCATTGGAACATGCCCAACAACCTTCTGATTTTTCGAGCAGACTTCCTTTGGTCCTTTGTTTAGTTCACTGAATTCATGATCATTACTATGGCCTCAAGGATGATAATTGCCATCCATAAACATACCTAGATGTCCATAACCAAATCCATGCATTCTGCTACTAACCAAAGGCACAGTTGGACGCATTCTAGATGTTGGCTATGGACCATTCATTCCCTAGGAAATATATGAATAAGCAGTAAATGCCACGGATACAAGCATTTGTAATGTAATTGTTAACCTTGGCCATCAAAGAAAAAAAAAATATAATTAGAACTCCTAACCATTCCACAACTAGAATTAAATCTAGTTTATATACGAAATCACCTCCACAATTTACCCAAATCGACAAATCACCACAAACAGCTAAATAACCAAAAAAAAAAAAAAAGATGGTTTCCCTTCTACAAAACAGATTCCAATGTCTTACACATCCCCTCCTCCTCAACAAATTAGAATAACCTATTAATTAACTCTGCATCAACCCCCACGACTAAACAAAAACTCACCTCAATTGATCCTTGAATTTGGTCAAAATAGAGTTGTTAGCCGGAGCAATGCTGTTGGAGGGATTTTGGCCGGACGGATCTGTAATAAACGATCACACAACCAAACTCAACATCCCAAACAACGTATACAATCAAGTCCACACAAATCTAGCACTAAAAATAACTTACCCTCGAGCCATATTTGATATCTCTCTCGAAGGGCTCGGGAGGTTATTGTGGCGGTGAGCTGGGACAGAGGAATAGGGCAATGCCAACACTAGAGTAAAGATCGGTTAGAGCAAACCTGGTTCGATCGTCGAAGCTGTGATGTGTAGAGAGGCGCCGTAGGAGGTTAGATCTAGGGTTCAAACCCCTCTTAACCGAAGATCCACCAATGCGGGGTCGGCGACTCTAGGTGAAGAGAAATCTCCGGATGGACTCCAGTGATCAGTGGAGAAGAGACTTAGCCGGCGGTGGACGCTTGGTGCTAGCGCGATCGATTTCCTCATGGCTCCGGCGTCGGGGAAGAGTTAGGGCTCGGCGACGGCAGCTATGGCGTTGATCGGAGCTAGGCACGACTCAATGAGGCTTTAGTCGGCGTCGAGTAACTCTTGGCTGGTGGTTATGTATGCGGGGAGAAGAAGTATCGCGGCGTCGAAAGGCGGCGAGGATCAGCGTCGGGTTGGGAAGGAGGGGAAAGGGGAATCGACAGTGGTGACCTAGCCTCACGCGAAGGGGGCGGCGGCGCCAAGGCGATCGACGCTCTGCGATCGGTGATCAAGGCTGCGCGACGATCGACGATCAAGGCTGCGCGGCGCTCAGTCGAGTGGGTGAGGGCAGCGCGAAATTAGGGAAAGGGAAACTCGGGAAGGAAATGAAAAGGGCATGATACAATTATTATATACTTAGGTTTTAAATTGATTAAACCCTAAGTTAGCTTCTCTATCAACTCCCATTTAGTGATTATTCCAAACAGATTTTTTTTCCCAAATCTATAATTGATCCCCTTAAAATACGCTAAACGGACTCTGAAAAATTTCCAGAAAATTCCTAAAATTCCTGAAAATCCAATAAAATTTTCTGTCAAATAATCTTATTATTTAATCATTATTTGGGTGTCATATTTTACAGATCTCCTCTATTTGATCTTCAAATCAAGTCAGATTCAATCCAATCAGACCGTAATTCATGACTCTTTGAATTTCCTACAAAATTACATAAAAAGATGATATTAAATTCCATAATTTATAGGAAATTTATAATTAAGTCCAAAAATAGATCATAACCACACAACATAGTATAAACACAAAGTTAAATATGCAATAAGATAAAAAAATACTAAGTCTAAAAGTCAAAATAATGTATCAAAATGCTAATTATCAAGACACACGATGATATGAAGGTCATCCAATATATGGCCAGCAAACGATTGCAACTAAAACAAGTAGATTTTGAAATTACATAAACAACAATTGCCATCTAAGCTGCATACGATGACATGAGAAATAAGTTGTCCCTGGATTCTTATAGATGAGAAATGGTTTTAAAAAATCATTGTCTTTGGCATACATAAGATAATGATTTTTTTAGCAGCGAGAGCAACGAGGAGCGTCTTTCATAGAGGAGTCTCGAAGGAGGAGTCGGAGCTAGGTTTTTGTTCGTGGAAGAGTCCCGGAATAATGGGTTTTAGGTTTTTGTTCGTGAGTTTTTTTTTCATGAAGTTAAAAAAAAACTATTATTTTTTTGGGATTCAACAACATTCAATAGACAACAGTTTAATAAAACTGTTGTATATTATCATGTAAGCAATGCTAAAAGATAACAGTTTTTTTTAAAACCATTGTCTTTGACATACATTAGATAACAGTTTTTTAAAAACCGTTGTCATTTAAAAAAAATTATGGTGAACGACAATGGTTTTCAATAAAACCGTTGTTAAATGGCAAAAAGACAACAGTTTCTCGAAAAACTGTTGTCTATTAGGTGTGGTTAAATCTAAAAATTTCTTGTAGTGTACCCCCATCCATGGGGTATGTAGAAGAAGCTAATCTAATTAATATGATGAAAATATAATACAAACCCTGATGCCAACCATGATATCAGAAAGCACTTCAGACAACTAAACGTAAGCCCTGACATTAGAACCCACTACTTACGTTAGCAATGATGCTCATTAGCACTCAGAAGCATCCTTATCCTCCACATCTCTCCTTCCAGAGCCTTATCTCCTCCTCTATAGAGCAAGATTCCTTCTGCTCTCCTAGAGGCATCAAAGAACAACACCACAAGAGAAGCAGACACACCTTCTCAGACGTTCTTCTCTTCTCTCTCCTCCTATTTTCTCTCTCAAGTTCTGAGTTTATAATGCCCTACTAAGAGCTATAAGTAAGTGTGTACTTTTTTTTTTAATTTTGTACAAATATGCTCATGTACTTCTTCATTATGGTTGAGTAAATAAAGTACTTCTAAGCCTTAGGGCTGTGTTTTCTTCATCATTAACTCAATAATCCTCAATCCTTATTGGAGTATACTTTGTAGAAACATAACTAGCTAAGAGAGAAGGCAGAATTTAAACTTCTGGTTCTGTAAATCCTGTTCAGGCTAAGTAAGACAATCAACTCGTATGCTTTAGTAAGACCTGAAGAAAAGACGGGGCAAGAAACCAAACGGCTAGTCAACACTTTTAGAGGCTCCCTACTAGGTGAGATTCACTAGTGAGAGTTAAGGAAAGAAACTAGACCCAAAGGTTTAGAGATAACCCCAAACAATTTAAACCAAATGCAATCAAATGCAAATGAACTTTTAAAACCCAAACTTGGTATCTTTTACAAACGAACTTTTAAACCGCAACTCAATCAAAACCCAAATGAATCCAAAAACTGAACTCAAATTTGGTATCAGAGCCAGTTCTTTTCTGGTTCTCTACTTTGTATGAATACACCTTCAACTTCTACAAAACTTGATTATTTTGATCTTGTTGTCCATCCTAGAACTATCATAACTTTGGATCATATGAAACATACTTGTTATATCAGAAGCAAATTATTAGCTCAAACTTTATATTCTGTAATTCAGCCTTAGGAGAAGGACTTTTTAGTAAACTACCAGAAGAATTAGGAAAAGAAATACATAAAACTTGGACCGACTTACTTCTATGATCTTGCATTTTAAATTGACAACTATGATTTTTTTAAATGTCAGAAGGTGCAGTCGGACCCCCTTGTCCCCAACTAGTTATGCCCATGCTGACAACTCAACAGTTAGCTAGTTGATGGATGGTGACTCGGTGGGGCAATAAATGAGATCAATTGAGTTTCTAGAGACCAACTTTTTCTGAATAAAAATCAACACGAGGTTAGAAGGGGGCCTAAAGCGTTCCTTGGCATTGCCCCTTCGACTTTCAAATCATAGATGGAGAGCAGAGAAATGAACGGAGAAATATAGTAGCACATACCTTTTATAGAGGAGAAAAGACCCAACTCTTCAATATTTGATCTCCCTTAGTTTGTCGACTATAACTTTTCAGAGATAAGTTAACTCTTGCCTTTGTGACTTAGGTAAATTTAACCCCAGCGGTCGTGACCCTTTGGAGGTGAGTTTAACTCCAATGGTTGTGACTCTAAAGAGGTAAAGCGACTATGACTTTTTAAAGATAAGACAACTATAATTTTGTAACCGCTATCTTTTATTGCCAAGTTCATTTATAAGTAAACCGAAAGATCTTTGAATATTACAAGTTCTTTCAAGAAGATTCCAAATTCATTTGAACATTTCTTTAGATTCGACCGACTCTAATCACTTATATCTTAGTTCAGACAATGAGACATGCAATTTATTTTGACTGATTCAAAGACCTTCTATGTAGAACTTAGGTTGATCGAGATCATATTATTAACCTCCATATTATTTCTGTAAAAGGTAAAATTCGTCATCCTAGCGGCCCCTATACGACTACTCCACATTATTGGAAGGGAGTAAATCAAGATTCCGAAATTAATCATCACAAGAGAGTAATTCTTGGGCTTTTCCGAAATTCAATTCTTACTCAATTCTATAAACCTACTTGATGATAATCAACTTAATTATGCTCTGAACATCTTGTATAAATCATTCAATATGAAGAGTTGAATTGGAAAAGTCATTACTAACCCTTTAAGTTAATTAATCACTTTATCAAATAAAGTGAAGAAAAATAGTGAATGAACAAATTTCTCCAACTGTAATTTCACCTTAAAAATCCCAAACTTAAATATTATTAAAAAAATCTCACATATGGAAATAAAAAGGGAAGAAGAGTAAGTTTTGTGGTTGATTATCAAAGTTGGCCAATATAGTAAACATGAAAAAGATAAATTATGAATGATTATTAATACTTTTAATAATGGCTAACTTTATAAAGAAGGCCAAACCTCAAGTTAGACAGTATCTCATGTGACTTAGCCGTTAGACCGTCCGACAAAACTCGCGGTTGATTATCAAGGAGGCAATTGTAGGTAGAAAGCGGCTGTATTACGTGGCAGCTCCCTTGTCCAAATATAGATTCATTCGGTGGCAATGCCGACAAAAATAGCCCGCAACTTTAGGGTTGGTGCTGCTGCCTTGTCGTCCAATTAGGGGCGATGGCCTATGGATTCTTGTGGAGCCATGGCGTCCTTTCCGTTGAGGAACGGGAAGACCAACCTCGTCCCTCAAAGTTTTTAACTTTTTCGTGTTCCAGAGGCGGGAGACATGATTTTGATTCGAAGAGGGAGCTTGGTTCAGATAAGTTTCCGACTCTCTTTCCCCAATGGTTTCATGATGATTCTAGTGAAATGATTGGGTCTTCGCTACGAGTTTGGGATTTTAGTTGCTTCAGGTTTCAAGGCATTGTGTGAGCGCCCATTGGATGCTTGCCAATTGTTCTTGTCGCTGCTGCGTTCATTTTGCTTAAATTTTGAACATTTGAATCTCTGCTTGCTGGATAATAATTTGTTTCTGAATTGGGAAAAAAAGATTGTTACGTTGAAGATACCATCGGAAATATGGAGATGAATAGGCCATCTCTTAGGAATAGGAGTGCCTCGGCTAGGCTGAGATTGCCGAGCTCGAAAAGCATCCGTACTTTCGACCGCTGCGCCACGTTCGTCAATGAAGACACAACGGTCTTCATGGAGATGGCTCAGCACAAGAAAGAAGAAGGCAACAGGTTGTTCCAGAGGCGGGAGTATGAGGACGCACTCATGAAATATGACAAAGCCATTAAGCTGCTTCCAAAGAACCATATTGATGTTGCAAACCTTCGCTGCAACATGGCATCTTGCTATATGCAGATGAACCCTGAGGATTACCGCCAAGCAATCAATGAGTGCAACCTTGCCCTCGAGGTCTGTCCCAATTACAGTAAAGCTCTAGTGAAGAGGGCCAAGTGTTTCGAAGCTCTGAACAGGTTGGATTTAGCCAGCAAGGATGTGGATTTAGTTTTGAGTTTGGAACCGAACAATATTGCGGCATTGGAGATTTCCGAGCGAGTCAAAATGGAGATTGAGGAACATGGCATAAGGCTGGATTATAGGGAAGTTTCTCCACTTCCAGAAACACCTATAGAGAAACAGAAGCTAAAGAAGAAGAAGAGCCACAAGTCGGTGGAGAAGATAGTGGTTGTGGAGGAGAAGCATGTTGAGACTAAAGAAGAGCCCATGAAAACTGTGAAGTTATTCTTTGGGGAAGACATCAGATATGCACATGTACCAGCAAATTGCACCATATTGCAGTTGAGGGAGGTCGTTGCTAACAAATTCCCAAGATTGAAGGCTTTCCTTATCAAATTCAAAGATCAAGATGGTGACTTGGTCACAATCACTACATCCCAAGAGTTGAGGTGCATAGAAGAATCTGCAGACCCACAAGGATATATTAAGTTGTTCATCATAAAAGTAAAACCCGAGGATGATCCTTTGTTTGAGGAGGCTATAAAAAGGGGATCACCTAAGAAGAATAGCTTTTCTGATGACAAGTCCTCCTCAGTTTGCATTGATGACTGGATTGTGCAATTTGCTCTTCTATTCAAGAACCATGTTGGTTGTGATTCTGATGAGTATCTGAACCTTCATGAGTTAGGAATTAAGGTTTACTCAGAAGCAATGGAAGACACCACTACAAGTGAAGAGGCACAGGAAGTTTTTACACTTGCTGAGAAGAAATTCCAGGAGATGTCAGCTCTAGCTTTATTCAATTGGGGCAACGTGCATATGTTTCGGGCAAAGAAGAGGTTATGCTTATCAGAAGAAGCTTCAAAGGAGTCAACGCTAGTCATGGTGAAAACTTCTTATGAGTGGGCTCAGGCTGAGTATGTTAAAGCAGGAAAGAAATATGAAGAAGCTTTGAAACTTAAGCCTGACTTCTATGAGGCTCTTCTCGCTCTTGGATTGCAACAGTTTGAGCTAGCAAAGCTTTCTTGGTGTTTCGCAAAAGGAAACATGGCAGATGTAGAGAATGAGCCTTCCACAGACGTTCTAACACTATTCAACCTCGCCGAAGAGAACATTGAGAGGGGGACACAAATTTGGGAAGAAATCGAAGAAGAAAGATTAAAGGAAGGGTCTAAACCCAGTGTGGAAAAGCTAATGTTGCAAAAGATGGGTTTACAAGACTATTTCAAACATCTGTCAAGTGATGAAACAACAGAACAAGGTTTTAATATGAAGACTCAAATGAATATATTTTGGGGAACTGTGCTTTATGAGCGATCTGTTGTGGAATTTAAATTGGGCATACCACTTTGGAAAGAGTGTCTCATGGCAGCAATGGAAAAATTTACTGCGGCAGGGGCTTCTCCAGCAGATATTGCTGTTATGGTTAAAAACCATTCTGCCAATGAAACTACTCAAGAAGGTAAAAGGTCTAGACCCTGTTTGAATGTATTTCTTTTTTTTTTTTTTGAAAAAAAATTGTGTTCAGTGAAAAGAAAAGTTTAAGAAATGAAAGTGGGTTTCAAATTTTGTCTTAAAAATCTAAAAAACTTGTTTGGTAGATCTTAGTATTAAGAATTACTATTTTTTTTAGATATAACAGTATTGAATATTTTTAGAGAAAAAAGGGTATGATTTTATTTTATTTTATTTTTTGTATTTAGGAAAAAAATGAAAGAATTGTTTTCATGAGTGACAAGGCTTGCTTGTCATCGTTGTAATAGTATCTCTTTCCTATTACATATGCTAGTTTTGTGTGCCCATCACTGATGTCAACCTATAATTAATTCTTTGTATTTAGTAATTTGTTGTAAATAAAGAATAAAAAGTAGGAGAGATAACTTTACATTGCCAAAATCTTTTGGAATTTTTTTATTTATTTATTTTGGTTTTGAGGGTTATGCTTCTAATATGTTTTGAGGCTTCTTTTGACTTTACCAAAACAAAAATTAAAACTTAAAATTTTGTAGTTCTCAAATCACTTTTAGTATCTCATCTAAATCTTTTGGTTTCCCTCTATTCCGTGAATCTTCATCTTTACTTGATTTAAATTGAACATGTCAATATTTTCTTAACCTATTTATCCATTTTTTATCTCTCGGACAACACTCAATTGCTCTCAGATAGCAACTTCATATGTTTATCTTTGCATTTTTATCTTCATTACATTAAGGTTTTTATGTGTTTTTTTTAAACTATCAACAATTTGATCCTTAAAGTTTGGCATGCCATCCTTCGTACTCATAGATATCTTTTTAGTCCAAGGGTTGAGCACTAGTCTATCATGTTAAACTCCAAAAACTCTTTATTTTAACCATCCTCTCTTTATCATATCAATGATATATCTTCATCAACATTTGTTGAATAATATGTCCAAATATATAAATTTTAGAGAAATTTTCAATCACCATTATTCATAACTATTTTCTAGATTCTTTTCATATATTGAAATTATATTTATTTACTCATTTTGGTTTTTCTTAAAATTTTTAGTTCCTAAGTTGCTCTCCACAATTATTGCACTAGTTTAATAAATTCATACTTACATGAATATGTCTAATATCATATGCAAACAATATATAATAGGAGATTTTTTTGAAACTCATCTTCTATTCATGTAAAAAATATAAGGACTGACATTTGAATACTGAAAATTCATATGCACATTCTTTCTTCTTTTACAGTATCATATCTTTCTTCTTTCAATCAACCACAATAAATTTCTAAGCACTATATCAAATTTATAGTCAATAGATCATATGCACATTCTTACTCTTTTCTATGTTTGTCCACCAGCTATGTTATCAAACTAGAAGTTGCGAACAGTTTTAAGATTTGTGTGATTTGGTTATTATTGATATTCATCTAAGAATACTGAAGCTTTGTGAGATCAAATGGTTTATAAAAGAACATTGTAGGAAACGTCAGATAACAACCAGCAATGGCGATGCAATTACTGTCAGCACAATAATTGAGAATATTAGTATTCATATTATTTAGTTATGCATTTACATGTACAAGTTTTGTTAATTGGCTTCTCATTAACCAACATTTCCTTAGACATGAACTCTTATTTGGCTTGTGTGATTTAACATTTTTATTCAACTAATGTTAGCTTGATGTAAATTTTACAACTGCAGCCTATAAAATCTTGAGTATCTTAGATGGTAGTTGTCACTGAAGTAAGTGTGATTATCCGTGATGCAGATTTATGTTTCAAGATTGATGAAATAGTTCAAGCATGGAATGAGATGCATGATGCAAAAAGGTGGCTAAGTGGTGTTTCATCTTTCAGACTTGAGCCTTTACTTCGCCGGCGGGTTTCCAAGTTGCACAATACATTGGAGAACATATGATGCTTATATTTCTGAGAATGTTTTGCTACTGATTGTGTGTTATCATAGGTAATCTTCTCTACTAAAGTTCTTGAGTACATCTGCTTTTCATATATAAACTACTATATTGGAGCTTAAAGAAGTAGCTTTTATTGTTGGTTCAAAAGAAGTAACTTTTAAACACAAAATGTTATTTCAAAACAAATCAATAATACATTAGGATAAAACTTATAACAGTTTGAGGCAACTCCTTTACTTCCTTTTTTTCTACCAGACATCGTTGCTTCAATTAGATATTGTAGATTAAGGAGTTTTCGAAATATCTCTGAAAAAAAAAAAATCAAAGAACTAAATCATTGATGATAGTTTATTAAACAATTGTCAAGAACTCTCATTACTAGAAGCAAGTTGAGTGCACACTTTTTGTTGCTTTTTAAAAGTTATCTTTTCTAATACAATCGTTATTCTTGCAGGTGTTTTTGCTTCATACAATTGTATATCTAGTTTCCTCACAGTGACAACTTAATTGTTTCCTCCATGCATCGAGTTGGAGACTTACTCTATTTTTCTGCGGATTGAAGTCTGATAGAGTTTGCCATCTAGTGATCTTCATATTTGTATCAAACAAACACCTTTTTTCTTTTATACTAAAGTATATATCTAACACTGGTACAATGAGATCATTATTTCTGAAGCATAATCTTTATTTAAAATATGGCATTTCATTGTCTTATTGTTAGTTCTGTTTCAAGATAATGCCGTAGAAAGTAAGAATATCTTCTATCACAGGGTTCCTCCGATTATACGATCCAAAACACCTCCTTTACACGATGAGCAAAACTCTACATTTAAATGTATTGATTTCACACACATTTCGTCAAAGATATACAAGGCACAATACACTAGAACAAGTCATAAAAACATATCATAACATAAGAAGCATTTGTTTTAAGTCATTAGCTCGATCCCTTATTTGATCCCTTTAAATCGGGCTCTGGCCGAAGTAAGATACTTCCAGACTTTTTTTTTTACAATAGCCTATTTTAATATGAAGAGAGCTATCATTATAAGATCAATGTAGTGTAGTACCGCTCTTTTCATCTTCGTCTCCTTAAAAAAATTTTCAGTCGGTCGAAGACAGTTCAGATTGAGTTTCCAATTTTCAATCCAAGTGAAATATCCACACCCAAAAAGACATACCTCCTACAAGCATATAATATAAGAAAGAACTAGAATCATATTAAATTTGATAAGCGTGAATGAAAAAAGGAATCACATCCAACAAAATTAATTATAGCTATCTCTATGAAGATTTCTAAAAGATCACAAGAAACACTGACTTTGTATTGCTGAAAGACACCTAAAAGTTCTAAGCAAGTGGATGTGACTACTGTTGGTTGCTACTCGGAAAACCTATAGGTTCCACTGTACAAAAATTTTGTACAAAGGTCTGAACCTTTTCCTAGCTACCATGTGTTCTTTTAAATTAAATTTTGGATCGCCTGCGGAACTTAACACGTTTGATCCAAAACTTAATCTATTTGTTCTTTTAGGTTTTGACTTGGATCTCCTGCGGAACTTAACACGTTCGACCCAAGTCTCCTAAAGTTATTAATTCCATTAAATATTAATTTCCATAAAAGGTTCCCAGTACTGACGTGGCGAGGCACATGACCTTCTTGGATATGGGAGCAACCACCACCGACTAGACAAAACCTTTAATAGAAAGCTAATATTTAATTTCCTAAAATAACTTTAGGTTAACCAAAGAGAGCAATCAAATCACAAGGAAAAGAAAGAAACAAAAGAACACAACTTCGAAAAAACATATTCGAAATTTTAGAACGTAAGCCTCTTGTATTTAGTATTATTTCCATAAATAACTAGCATGATGCGGAAATAGAAATTACTAGTTATACCTTGTAGAAAAACCTCTTGATCTTCTACCGTATTCCTCTTCTAACCTCGGACGTTGTGTGAGCAACGATCTACCAAGATGAGAAACCACCAACCACCTTCTTCTCCTCCAAGCAAGGTTCGGCCACAAAGGAAGAACTTTACCAAAGAAGAAAATCAAAATACTAACCAAGCTCCAAGAGATGCTAGCTTTCTCTCCTTCTTCTTCTTCTCCAAGTAGTATCCGCCACCACAAGAACTCCAAGAAAGATGAAGTATTTGGCCACCACAAGAGGAAGAGAGGGATGGACGGCCACACCAAGGAAAAGGGAGAGAAAACAATAGAGGTTGTGTCTCATGAAGGCACCCCTACCCCTTCTTTTATATTCCTTGGCCTAGGCAAATTAGGAAATTTATTTACAATAAAATTTCCTTAATTTCCTTGACATGATTTATTTGAGAAAAATAAAATAAAATTTCCCAAATAAACTCTAATGGCCGGCCACATCAAGAGGAAGCAAATTGGACAAGTTTCAATCAACAATTAAAACTTTCCTTATTTGTTTCCGGAAATTTAAAAAAAAATAAAATTTCTCTTTAAAAATCTCTTCATGGTTAATAAAAGGAAATATCTATAATTTTAATTTTATTAACATGTGAATAATTTTAAAGAGAAAATAAAATCTCTCCAATCTACAAATAAGGAAAGAGATCTAATCTCTTTCTTTAATCTTTTGTAAATCTTTTACAAGAGAGATATTTTAATTTTAATTCTCTTTAAAATATATCTTCCACATAACAATAAAAATTAAAATTAAATTTCTTTTTAATTTATTTTGGCCGGCCCTACTAGCTTGGGTTCAAGCTAGGGCCGGCCACCCAAAATCAGGCCGGCCCTAGCTTGTTCCCAAGCTAGCTTGGCCGGCCCCCATTGGGTGGGTATAGAAAGTGGGTATAGGTGGGTATAGAACTTTATAAATAAGAGGCTACGATAGGGACCGAGAGGAGGAATTGGTTTTGGTCTCCCGATAAAATTAAGCATCCCGTGTTCGCCCCGAACACACAACTTAATTTTATCAATGATAATTCATTCCACTAGAGAACTATCATTGAACCACCGCACCAATCCCAAATTACATTTTTGGGCTCCTTCTTATTATGAGTGTGTTAGTCTCCCTGTGTTTAAGATATCGAATGTCCACTAATTAAGTGAGTTACTGATAACTCATTTAATTAATGTCTAAGTCCAAGAGTAGTACCACTCAACCTTATCGTCATGTCGGACTAAGTCTACCTGCAGGGTTTAACATGACAATCCTTATGAGCTCCTCTTGGGGACATTATCAACCTAGTATCTCTAGGACACAGTTTCCTTCTATAATCAACTACACACACTATAAGTGATATCATTTCCCAATTTATCGGGCTTATTGATTCATCGAACTAAATCTCACCCATTGATAAATTAAAGAAATAAATATCAAATATATGTGCTTGTTATTATATTAGGATTAAGAGCACACACTTCCATAATAACTGAGGTCTTTGTTTCTTTATAAAGTCAGTACAAAAGAAACGACCTCAAATGGTCCTACTCAATACACTCTGAGTGTACTAGTGTAATTATATAGTCAAGATAAACTAATACCTAATTACACTACGACCTTCTAATGGTTTGTTCCTTTCCATTTTGGTCGTGAGCTACTGTTTATAATTTATAAGGTACTGATAACATCATCTTCTGCATGTGACACCACATACTATGTTATCTACAATATAAATTAAATGAACAACTACAAACAAATGTAGAGAATATGACCAAATGTGATTCTTTATACATAATGAATGTTTACAAAGCTTAGGCTTCCAGTATACACTCCAACAATCTCCCACTTATACTAATGACTAAGCTGCCATATCTTCTACCATACATCTGATTCCCATTCCCTCCACATGCCGATCGAAAGCTTTCGCCGGAAGGGCCTTAGTGAAAGGATCTGCCAGGTTATCTGCTGATGCAATCTTGGCGATGACAACTTCTCCTCGCTTCACGATATCTCGTATCAGGTGGTACTTGCGCTCTATATGTTTACTTGCCTTATGGGCTCGTGGTTCCTTCGAGTTTGCAACTGCACCGCTGTTATCACAATAAATTGTGATGATTTTGGGCAAACCAGGAATCACATCTAAGTCCATTAGAAAGTTCCTGAGCCATACTGCTTCTTTAGCTGCCTCAGAGGCTGCTACATACTCAGCTTCCATGGTTGAGTCCGAAACGCATTTCTGCTTAACACTCCTCCATGAAATGACTCCACTTCCTAAAGTAAACACATAGCCTGATGTAGACTTACTGTTATCCCTATCTGATTGGAAATCTGAATCCGTATAACCCACAGGGAGCAGATCATCTGCTTGGTAAACTAGCATAAAATCTCTAGTCCTTCTCAGGTACTTTAATATATGCTTTACCGCAGTCCAATGTCCTTGTCCAGGGTTACTCTGATATCTGCTGACCATGCCCACGGCAAAACAGATATCAGGTCTCGTACATAGCATTGCATACATTAGGCTTCCTACAGCCGAAGCATAAGGAACTGCTTTCATGTCCTCTATCTCTTTTGATGTCTTTGGAGACATCTCTTTAGATAAAGCTACTCCATGTCTAAAAGGTAAGAAACCTTTCTTGGAATCCTGCATGCTAAAACGAGCAAGGATTGTATCTATATATGAAGCTTGGGATAGACACAACATTCTTTTCTTACGATCCCTTATAACTTTGATCCCAAGAATGTGTGCACATTCTCCTAAGTCCTTCATATCAAATTGTTTGGACAACCATACCCTTACGTCTGATAATACCTTGACATTGTTGCCAATTAACAAAATATCATCTACGTATAGTACAAGAAATACCACCACGTTTCCGTTACACTTCTTATATACACAAGACTCATCCGGACTTTGAATAAATCTATATGACTGGATTACTTCATTAAATCGGATGTTCCAAGACCTTGAAGCTTGCTTCAGTCCATAAATGGACCGATTGAGCTTGCACACTAGATGCTCTTTTCCTTTTTCAATGAACCATTCTGGTTGCTTCATATGGATGTTCTCTTCAAGACTTCCATTAAGGAAAGCTGT
Organism: Zingiber officinale; assembly: GCF_018446385.1. Lineage (NCBI taxonomy): Eukaryota > Viridiplantae > Streptophyta > Magnoliopsida > Zingiberales > Zingiberaceae > Zingiber > Zingiber officinale. Next base: position 93,908,075 of record NC_055996.1, read on the forward strand.
CTTGACATCCATTTGCCAAATCTCATAATCCATATGAGCAGCAATGGATAAGAGTATCCGGATAGACTTAAGTATGACTACCGGTGAAAAGGTTTCCTCATAATCGATTCCCTCTTTCTGAGTGTACCCTTTCGCAACAAGCCTAGCTTTGAAGGTTTCTACCTTCCCGTCCCTCTTTTCCTTTTGTAGATCCACTTGCATCCAACGGTTTTACACCATCGGTGGTTCTACACTCCCAGACCTTATTAGAGTACATGGACTCTATTTGAATTCATTGCCTTTTGCCAAGATCTGCATCTATATCTTGGAGTGCTTCGTCATATGATCGGGATCAGGTTCATGTTTACGGATCAAGTCCAAGACTCTCCCAAAAACATGAATCTTTCAGTTGCCTCACAACCCTCCCACTACGACGAGGCACAGTCTGTGGTTGTGTATCATGTGTGACACGTGTTGCGGTCTCTTGTGGTACTTCATCTTGTACTGTTGGTACTGAAGTAGACATGTCCTCTCTAAGTTCTTCTAAAGCGTCTTTACTTCGGGCTTGTGATCCATTATATAGTCTTCTTCTAAAAATTGGGCATTGGTGCTAACAATGACCTTCTGGTCTTTAGGACTATAAAATAAACCACCTTTCATTCCTTTGGGATACCCCACAAACACACGAACTTCTGTACGAGATTCTAACTTATCAGCATCTAGTTTCAGCACATGTGCTGGACTACCCCAAATCCGAATATGTCTTAGACTGGGCTTTCGCCCATTCCACAATTCTATGGGAGTAGAAGAAACTGATTTAGAAGGTACTAAGTTCGGAACGATACTCTGGTTTCCGAGCATATCCCCAAAGCGAATTTGGTAATTCGAATAACTCATCATTGATCTAACCATCTCCATAAGAGTCCTATTCCTTCGTTACGCTACACCATTCTTGGGGTGTTCGGTGCAGACAATTGGGATTGAATCCCACCTCGATAAGTAATTCCTAAACTCTCCTAAGAGGTATTCGCCACCACGATCGATCGTAGTGTCTTGATACTTTTACCTAATCGTTTCTCCACATCAGCCTTGTATTCTTTGAACTTGTCAAAGCATTCGGACTTGCGGCGCATTAGATAAATGTATCCATATCTTGAATAATCGTCTATGAAAGAGACAAAATATTCAAAACCTCCTCTTGCCTGGACAGACATAGGACCACACAAATCAGAGTGAACCAACTCTAACACTTCTTTGGCTCTATACCCCTTGGCCTTGAACGGCCTCTTGGTCATTTTACTTTCTAAGCAAGATTCACAAGTTGGAAAGTTTTCCAACTCTAATGAACTCAAAAGTCCATCGGCTATAAGCCTCTGAATCCTACTTAAATTAATATGACCAAGTCTTAGATGCCAAAGATATGTTTGGTTCATTTCTGAAGGTTCTTTTCTCTTATTAGAATTAGAAGATGAGTTATAAATTTCTATGTTTTGCTTTGTGGAAGAAATTGGATTTAAAATATACAAATTGCCAACTAATGCACCAGAACAGATAATCACTTTATTTCTTTTAATAACTACATCGTTACTGAAAGAAACTGAATATCCATCTAAAAACAGTTTAGAAACTGAAATTAAATTCTTTCTAAAACTGGGTACATAAAGACAATTTCTTAAAACCAAATTTCTATTTCTACTAAAAGATAAGTAGACGTCTCCCACTGCAACAGCTGTCACCTTAGTAGCATTGCCCATGTAGACAGTAATCTCCCCTTCAGATAGTCGGGTTTCTGGAACCCCTGCAAGGAATTGCAGACATGATCGGTGGCTCCGTATCTACACACGGTGCTGGTAGATAACACCGCTAAACATGTTTCAACAACTAGAGTATGAGATATACCTTTGTTTTGGTTCTTACGAGGACGTCAGCCTTCGAATGTCCTGCCTGCTTGCAGATGAAGCACTTGCCCTTCGACTTCTTCATTCCAGCTTTAAACCGTACACTGAGATTTATTCACTTTCTTTCTGAACCAGTTTGTTTCTTCTTCTTCTTTCCTTCGGTTTAGAAGTAGAACCATTTCAACATAGTGAATTTGAGCATTGTGACGAAATAACCCTTCTGCTGAAGTTATGTTAGTAGTTCCCCTAATGAATAAATTCTTTTATTCATATTATAGTTCAGAACTGCTCAAAACTTCTAGGTAGGGTTTGGAGGATCATATCGATCTGGGTTTCCCATCAATTTCTCCTCCAAGGATGCGTATTTCGTTCGGATAAGCCATCATGTTTAGGATATGATCCCTTACAGGAGTACCCTCTTGCATGGTGGTCATCATTATCTTTCTCATAGCTTCTTGTCTAGAAGCCCTATCACGATGACCAAAGAGTTCCTTGAGATTGTTCATAATATCATAGTTTGTTGGTAAAATCTTGATGTTGCAATACATTTGACATTGAAGCCAAAATGTAACACGCGCCATCTCATCCGCTTTTACCCATTTCCTATGATATTCAATCTCCTCTTGGGTAGATTCACCGATGGGTGCATCGAGGCAATGCTCAATCGATCTAATTTATAGCTTTCGTGATAAGAACAATATCCGGTTTCTTTTCCAATCTATGTAATTTGGTCCATAAAGTCTATTTTGTTGAAGTATGATGGACGATGGGTTGAAAGGCATCCTAAGAATCACAAATAACTTTTGGTCGAACTCTAAATTTAGAATAATATTGATTCCTCAAACAATACTATTTTAAAATTAACCAACACCTCATAACACGTGAATTTTGTATGCCACGTTAGTGTGGACGTATACAAATTCAACATTTGTAAAAGGAGGGTTTTAACCCATTAATTTTATTATCTTGTCAACCTAACTTTTTGACAAATAAAATTAATAGTTGGTATTATTTGGTCACACAAATAATAGCAGTGACTCCGTTGGGGAGGATACTATTAGATGTGTCTAAGTGTACACCATTACTTGACACTAAGTCCATTAATAAGATTATGCCCCTTCCGTTGGGGAAGATCACACGCTCTTAATTAACTTCCTATAGTCATCTAAAAATGGAAGTCTGTTCTAGTGATCCGCAAACAAGCTCATCCGTTATGGAGGAAGGCACTCAGAGCCAACGCGCAAGCTTGTTTGCATCACTTACAAACCAGTAATGGAGACCATGGGATTTACTTAAAAATCCCTCTCCCACTTAGTTATTTATAAATGATGAATTTTAACTATGCTAGCCTACTAAACTTGTAAACTAACATGCACACACAGCACAATATAAAAGCAATAAATAGAAAATCTAATTTTCAACTATTATGGCTTTTATCTTTAATTGTCCTCCGTGTGTTGTCATCCGAAGCTGCTAGCATATTTGGCCACTGCCTCTGGCTGTCGCATCCATCTTGCTCCAAGTTTCGCTGCACCTCTGGTCCTTAGAAGGTTCCACGCTTTGCAAGATTCGATCCGCGACATAAATAGAATTTTACATTTTTGATCCTATATTCCATAAAAGGAATGTACATGTATCTAGATCAAAAATAAAATCCTAATAAAACTAAATACAGCTCCTGCTGTATTTTAATACAATCATGCACACACATATAAATTGCCCTTGACATGTCCAAGGGTCCAATCACACACATAATTAACTAAAAGTCATAATAGTTGGATCCTGCATCCACAAAGTTAGCACATCCTACTATTATCCTGCCTAAATTATGTATGACATGTGCATAATTAAACTAAATACCAAATACACAGAGGCAAAACCCTAGCTCTGATACCAATTGTTGGTTGCTACTCGGAAAACCTAGAGGTTCCACTGTACAAAAATTTTGTACAAAGGTCTGAACCTTTTCCTAGCTACCATGTGTTCTTTTAAATTAAATTTTGGATCGCCTGCGGAACTTAACACGTTTGATCCAAAACTTAATCTATTTGTTCTTTTAGGTTTTGACTTGGATCTCCTGTGGAACTTAACACGTTCGACCCAAGTCTCCTAAAGTTATTAATTCCATTAAATATTAATTTCCATAAAAGGTTCCCAGTACTGACGTGGCGAGGCACATGGCCTTCTTGGATATGGGAGCAACCACCACCGACTAGACAAAACCTTTAATAGAAAGCTAATATTTAATTTCCTAAAATAACTTTAGGTTAACCAAAGAGAACAATCAAATCACAAGGAAAAGAAAGAAACAAAAGAACACAACTTCGAAAAAACATATTCGAAATTTTAGAACGTAAGCCTCTTGTATTTAGTATTATTTCCATAAATAACTAGCATGATGCGGAAATAGAAATTACTAGTTATACCTTGTAGAAAAACCTCTTGATCTTCTACCGTATTCCTCTTCTAACCTCGGACGTTGTGTGGGCAACGATCTACCAAGATGAGAAACCACCAACCACCTTCTTCTCCTCCAAGCAAGGTTCGGCCACAAAGGAAGAACTTTACCAAAGAAGAAAATCAAAATACTAACCAAGCTCCAAGAGATGCTAGCTTTCTCTCCTTCTTCTTCTTCTTCTCCAAGTAGTATCCGGCCACCACAAGAGCTCCAATGAAGATGAAGTATTCGGCCATCACAAGAGGAAGAGAGGGAGAGGATGGCCGGCCACACCAAGGAACAAAAGAGGGAGAGAAAATAATAGAGGTTGTGTCTCATGAAGGCACCCCTACCCCTTCTTTTATATTCCTTGGCCTAGGCAAATTAGGAAATTTATTTACAATAAAATTTCCTTAATTTCCTTGACATGATTTATTTGAGAAAAATAAAATAAAATTTCCCAAATAAACTCTAATGGCCGGCCACATCAAGAGGAAGCAAATTGGACAAGTTTCAATCAACAATTAAAACTTTCCTTATTTGTTTCCGGAAATTTAAAAAAAAAAATAAAATTTCTCTTTAAAAATCTCTTCATGGTTAATAAAAGGAAATATCTATAATTTTAATTTTATTAACATGTGAATAATTTTAAAGAGAAAATAAAATCTCTCCAATCTACAAATAAGGAAAGAGATCTAATCTCTTTCTTTAATCTTTTGTAAATCTTTTACAAGAGAGATATTTTAATTTTAATTCTCTTTAAAATATATCTTCCACATAATAATAAAAATTAAAATTAAATTTCTTTTTAATTTATTTTGGCCGGCCCTACTAGCTTGGGTTCAAGCTAGGGCCGGCCACCCAAAATCATACCTAGGCCGGCCCTAGCTTGTTCCCAAGCTAGCTTGGCCGGCCCCCATTGGGTGGGTATAGAAAGTGGGTATAGGTGGGTATAGAACTCTATAAATAAGAGGCTACGATAGGGACCGAGAGGAGGAATTGGTTTTGGTCTCCCGATAAAATTAAGCATCCCGTGTTCGCCCTGAACACACAACTTAATTTTATCAATGATAATTCATTCCACTAGAGAACTATCATTGAACCACCGCACCAATCCCAAATTACATTTTTGGGCTCCTTCTTATTATGAGTGTGTTAGTCTCCCTGTGTTTAAGATATCGAATGTCCACTAATTAAGTGAGTTACTGATAACTCATTTAATTAATGTCTAAGTCCAAGAGTAGTACCACTCAACCTTATCGTCATGTCGGACTAAGTCCACCTACAGGGTTTAACATGACAATCCTTATGAGCTCCTCTTGGGGACATTATCAACCTAGTATCTCTAGGACACAGTTTCCTTCTATAATCAACAACACACACTATAAGTGATATCATTTCCCAACTTATCGGGCTTATTGATTCATCGAACTAAATCTCACCCATTGATAAATTAAAGAAATAAATATCAAATATATGTGCTTGTTATTATATTAGGATTAAGAGCACACACTTCCATAATAACCGAGGTCTTTGTTCCTTTATAAAGTCAGTATAAAAGAAACGACCTCAAATGGTCCTACTCAATACACTCTGAGTGTACTAGTGTAATTATATAGTCAAGATAAACTAATACCTAATTACACTACGACCTTCTAATGGTTTGTTCCTTTCCATTCTGGTCGTGAGCTACTGTTTATAATTTATAAGGTACTGATAACATCATCTTCTGTATGTGACACCACATACTATGTTATCTACAATATAAATTAAATGAACAACTACAAACAAATGTAGATAATTAGACCAAATGTGATTCTTTATTCATAATGAATGTTTACAAAGCTTAGGCTTTCAGTATACATTCCAAGACTACTTCCAGATCGAGTAATGGTTCTGGCTTTAGCTCAAGTGATGATGCAACAAAAGATGGTGATTCTTGGGGCTCTGCCATCTCTGCATAAGTCTCTATACATTGATCTACAATATATTCAATGCTTGCAACTCTTATAATATCAGTTGGTTGTGGGAACTGAGGAAGTGATTCTTAATATACGACTTCCTCAACATAGCTCCCTACACTTTCTTCCGAGACATTAACATCATCACATACAGTGTCGAATAATGCACCAAGATTAATATCATCAGTAGGAGAATCAATAACCCCATAAGAAACTTCAAATTGATCATCCTCATTAGAAATATATTCATCAATAGGTAGTCCGACAAAGTTGTAACTGGCTAATTCATCATCTTGAATTAAACCAACAAACTTGTGTACAATTGAGTTATCATTACAGAGTTTGCTAAAGTATTCTTCGCTCTTAGTTGTCACTTGCCTTTGTGGAAAAGGGATCCTTAGTGGAGGCCTTGGGAAGATTCAGTCTTTCTCCTTCGTAGTGTTCTGAAAGGCGTCATCTAAGCGGTGCCTAAGCGATGGGAGGTTGCCCACAACCCCACCTTTTGCAAAGGCAATGTCGGTAGGCGTCGTCGCATTAGTCAACCTCTTAGGCGCAGGCATCCAATTTTTTTTTTAAAAATAAAATCTTGCTGAATTGATTGGCCAATCAATTAAACACTGAATGGCGTGATCAGTCGACCGAATGGCATGATCAGTCGACCGAATGGTGTGATCAGTCGACCGAACGAAGACTCATCTGAAGCTGAATCTGGATGAGAAGACAGACTGATTTAGGTAGGATCAGTCAACCGAACGGTGGGATCAGTCGATCGAACGATGGGATCGGTCGACCGATCATCGATGAGTCAAACCTGATCCCAAGATTAGTGGATCTAGATCAAGTCTGGGTTAGCTATTTAAGGAGGGCTCAACCAGTTGCTTCAAAAATAATTCCAAGATCAAGAACGAACAACTGCTGCTCTCTCCTACGCTACTCTGACAATCGACGAATGACTTTTATTTCTAGTATTGTCAGTAACTTTATTATATTGCAATTGTACTTAATATCTGTACTTATTTCCAAATATATAGTGATTGCCCAACAAAAGCGATCAACGATCGCGTGACTTGGAGTAGGAGTCATCACAGGCTCCGAACTTGTTGGTGCAAATTGCACCAGAATCAAACCTAAGTTTTAATGTTGTCAAAGGTTCAAGTTAAGTCTTGTTGTGATCTAACAAGTTGGCTAAGTGTGCAGACTGTTTACTCAACCGGGAAAGACCTAGTTGGAGGCTTAGCAGGAGAAGTCTTAGCAGATCGTGGAACTCAGGTGGAAAGACCAAGTGAGTCGAGAAGACCCAACACTTGCCAGTGAGATTGAGAGGTCTGGAGGACCGAAGATCAAGAGAAAGTCTTGGCGAGTCGATCAAGGCTAAGTGAAAAGTCCAAACAGATCTGGAGGATCAAAGTTTGGCAGGTAGGTTGAGGTAAACAACTGGAGGAGCGATAGTGAGGTTGTGTTCTTGAAGGGAACAACCTAAGGTCGCTGATCCAACTGAAGAAATTGGGAAGGTTTCCAAATTGAGATCAAAACAGTTGAACTGTCTATTATTATTACTCATGCATTTTATATTACTGTGCTAATCTCTGTTTTATGGGAATATACTATTTAACTCTGTTTTATAAGTTCGGTCAGATAGGTCGATCGAACAGGAGGATCGGTCGACCGAGCTAGGCTAACTCAGAACAGACACAAGTTCAGACAAACAAGAGTAAAATTCGATCAGAGCTTGATCAGTCGACCGAACCAATGGATCGGTTGATCGAACACTGACGATGTGTCACAGATCAGTTTGGTCAGAAGAAGAGAAGGAAGCTAAGCTGATCGGTCGACCGAACTAGTAGATCGGTCGATTGAACGATACCTCATCAATGCAGCATTAAGTGTGAATCTCGACGAACAGGGAAATTCTCCGTTTGATCGACCGAAAAAGGTGATCGGTCGACCGAACACTTTAATGACAGTAAATTCCAAAGATCGAATCAGTATTAGATCTCAGCGAAAATGGAAGGGAGCTGATTCAGTCGACCGAACCTAGGGATTGGTCGACCGAACATCGACGATTCTTATAAAAGAGAGCTCTAGGTTCGAGGCTGAGTAATGCAATCTGTCGGGTTTGAAGTTCATCTCTATGCAAGCTGCGATTCGTGCTATGACTACTCATCTACTGCTCCAAGAAGTGCCGACCGAGCCTCAACTTTTATATACTATCGGTATAACTTTCTTTTGCTTGCATTGTACTTAATTCAAGTAAGATAGTAGATTGTTACTATCTTACTCTTCTTCTTGTACCCGCTGCTTCTTTCTGAGGTTTTCGGAAAGAAGAGATTTAGTGGAACGCCCATCGATGGGATCAAGAATCGTGGGCCTTAGAGTAGGAGTCGACCTAGGCTTCGAACCAAGTAATCAAACTTGTTCTCTAATTTTTCACTGCACGACTTTGTTTTAAACGAGTAAAAGAAAAGTTTTTAAAAAGTGTGATATTCACCCCCCTCTATCGCACTCTTTCGATCCTACAATTGGCATCAGAGCCCTGTAGCTCTGAAAGTACTTAATCGTTTTGAGCACTTTTAAAAATTTTCTTTTCTCTTATTCTTTCTTAATTGTTTTTCCAGCACTACTAATCCTAAGACAAGAGTCTTGGAAATTTGCTTATTTTATTGTTTGATACAAGGATGTCGAACTCCTACCAAGAAGGGTAAAGCACCATCCGGCCTCCACTATTCAAAGGGGAGAAGTTCAGCTATTGGAAGAACAGGATGGAGTGCTATCTTAAATCTGACATTGAGCTATGGTTTACAATACTAAAAGGCTACACACCTCCAAAAAAAGATGGAGTACCACTAGAACCAGAAGACTGGACTCTCCCAATGATCAAGAAGGCACAACTAAACTACAAGGCGATCAACACCATTCAGTGCAGGCTCACAATAGAGGAGTTGAACCGAGTCGACCCATACGACAACGCTAAAAAATTGTAGGACTGCTTGGTAAAGCTACATGAAGGGACCGATGAGTCTAAAGTAAATAAAAGAGTCCTACTTCTAAATAATTTATTTAATATTAAAATACTCCTTGGAGAGACGGCTTCGCAACTACACACTCGATTAAAGGACATCCTCAATGGTCTTCATCTGATCGGACACAATCTGGAGAACCGCGATATAATAAGGTACGCACTAAATGCCTTTCCGTAGAATATTTTGTGGGCATCAATAGTAGAAGCTTACAAAGTTTTTAAGGATCTTTTAATTCTTAAACTAGATGAGTTATTCTGCGAATTAGAATTACACAAACTGTTGGAAGCTACTCGAAATTTCATTCTACTTCCCCTGTACAAAAATTTGTACAAGCACAAAACTTTCCTAACAACCTATGTGTTCCTCATGAGTTAAACTTGAATTGGAAACGGAACTTAACGTTTTTACTTCAAGTTCAACTCATGTATTCTTCAGTAGTTAAAACTTGGATTGCAAACGATACTTAACATTATTAATCCAAGTTCATCCCATGTTACAAAAGTTGATTAAATATCTATTTCAAGGATTGACTTCCAGGTTAAACATGGCAAGACACTTGGCCTTCTTGGGTATAGGATCATCTATCACTTCCTAGACAAAGCTTTTCAAAAAAATTGGATATTCAAACTTCTTACAGTAACCCTAGGTTTAACTACAAAGATTTCAATAGAAGCACAAGATCAAAACACTAAATTAAAACACAAAATCGAAACACTAAATCGCTAGCCTCTTGTGTCGGTATTTCAGGATCCATACAAAGAAAAATTAGTTTCGTTGCGGAATTAAGAACTAGTTATATCTTTCTTTGTAAACAAAGACCTCTTGATCTTCTGCTATATTCCTCTCCTCCTCTTGGACGTCGTGTGGGTGACGATCTACCAAGATAAAATCCACCCAAACAACTTCTTCTCTTCCAAGAAATTCGGCCACCAAGGGAAACCAAAATAGGAAACTTCCTTCTCTTCTTCTTCCTCTCCAAGCAACCGGCCACAAGAAGATGACACTTGATGTGCCACCGGCCGTAAGGAAGAAAACAAGGTGAAGAGGCCTCCTCCTCCTTCTTCTTCTGAACCAAACAACCGATCACCAAAGATGAAGAGAAGTGTCGCCGGCCTCAAGGGAGAAAAGGGGTCGGCCACCAAGGAATAGAAGAGGAGACTTAGGTTGTATGTTATCCCATAAGGCACCATCTATCTCTCTTTTATAATCTTTGGTCATGGCAAAAAAGGAAATTTTAATAATAATTAAAATCTCTCTCTTTTAAATTTCCTATTGTGATGGTTACGAAAGGAAAGTTTTAAAATTAATCTCTCTTTTAAACATTATAGATGACTACAAAAAGAAAATATTAAAATTAAAACTTTTCTTTTAAATCATGGTTACAAAAAAGGAAAGTTTTATCAAAATTAAAATATCTCTTTTAAACACTACAAATAAGGATAGATTTTTAAAAAAATTAAAATATATCTTTTAATCCTTTGTAGATAGCTATAAAAGGAAAGATTTAAAAATTTAAAACTCTTTTTTAAAATCATGTGGATGGCTATAAAAAGAAAGATTTTAATAAAAATAAAATCCCCTTTTAATCCTAATGGTCGGCCCCTAGCTTGCGCACCAAGCCATGCTTTGGCCGGCCACTTCTTGGGCTCCAAGCTAATGCTTGGCCGACCCCCTTGCACTAAGCAAGGATGTGTCCGACCCATTACTTGGGTAAGAAGTAGACTTGGTGGATATAAGACTTTATAGAGGCTACAACAGGGACCGAAAGGAGGAATTGGTTTTGATCTCTCGATGAGCTTGAGCTTCTTGTGTTCGCCCCGAACACCCAACTCAAGTTTATCAATAATAACTCATACCATTAAAGAATTATTATTGAACTACCGCACCAATCCCATATTACATTTATGGGCTCCTTCTTATTATGAGTGCATTAATCTCCCTGTGTTTAAGATATCGAATGCCCATTAATTAAATGAGTTACTGATACTCACTTAATTAACATCTAGCTCCAAGAGTAGTACTACTCAACTTCATTGTCATGTCAGAACTAAGTCAACCTGCAGGATTTACATGACAATCCCTATGAGCTCTTTAAGGGGACATCATCAACCTAGATAACTAGGACACAATTTCCTTCTATAATCAATAACACACCATATAAATAATATTATTTTTCAACTTATCGGGCCTATTGATTTAACAAATAAATCTCACACATTGATAAATTAAAGAAATAAATACTAAGTACATGTGTTTGTTATTATATCGGGATTAAGAGTACGTACATCCATAATAACAGAGGTTATGTTTCTTTTATGTAGTCAGTATAAAAAGAACAACCTTAAATGATCCTACTCAATACACACATAGTGTACTAGTGTAATTTTATAGTCAAGATAAACTAATATCAAATTACACTACAATCATTCCAATGGTTTGTCCCAATCCATCTTGGTTGTGAGCTACTATTTATAATTTGTAAGGAACTGATAACATGATCTTCTGTGTGACACTACACACCATGTTATCTACAATATAAATTAAATGGACAACTACATTTAACATAAATGCAGACATTTGACTAATGTGATTCTTATTACAAAACAAATGTTCATTTAATAAATGTTCATACAAAAAGCTAGGCTTTTAGTATACATCATAACACGAACAATCTAATGTGAGCCAAGTCAAGAAAGGAGTCATTTTGTATGCAGGTTCAAGCAAGGAAATCAAATCAAGAACAAAGATCAAATCAGAAAGTGAGTCAGATTCTGATTCAACAAATGAAGAAGAACTAGTCAACATGGTCCGGAGATTGCTAACAAAGAAGAAATTCAAAAGAAGCTCCAAAAGCACACCAATCAACCAAATGAAAAACAAACCAGAAATGATTTGTTACGGATGCAACAAGAAGGGGCATTTCAAAAATGAATGCCCAAACCGAAAGGAAGAAAGGCCCAAGTCGACATGAAAAAGAAAGCCCTCCAAGCGACATGGGATGAGACATCTTTCGACGAATTCGATATAGAAAAACCGAAGTACTCGAGCCATCTTGCATTTATGGCAAGAAACAAAGACTCTGAACCTGAGGAAGAATACGGCTCCGAAACCGACACCGAGTCCGAGATTGACATCGAGTCCGAGAGAAGTCGTGGATCCGCATCCTGTTGGTTGCTACTCGGAAAACCTATAGGTTCCACTGTACAAAATTTTGTACAAAGGTCTGAACCTTTTCCTAGCTACCATGTGTTCTTTTAAATTAAAATTTGGATCGCCTGCGGAACTTAACACGTTTGATCCAAAACTTAATCTATTTGTTCTTTTAGGTTTTGACTTGGATCTCTTGCGGAACTTAACACGTTCGACCCAAGTCTCCTTAAGTTATTAATTCCATTAAATATTAATTTCCATAAAAGGTTCCCAGTACTGACGTGGCGAGGCACATGGCCTTCTTGGATATGGGAGCAACCACCACCGACTAGACAAAACCTTTAATAGAAAGCTAATATTTAATTTCCTAAAATAACTTTAGGTTAACCAAAGAGAACAATCAAATCACAAGGAAAAGAAAGAAACAAAAGAACACAACTTCGAAAAACATATTCGAAATTCTAGAACGTAAGCCTCTTGTATTTGGTATTATTTCCATAAATAACTAGCATGATGCGGAAATAAAATTTACTAGTTATACCTTGTAGAAAAACCTCTTGATCTTCTACCGTATTCCTCTTCTAACCTCGGACGTTGTGTGGGCAACGATCTTCCGAGACGAGAAACCACCAATCACCTTCTTCTCCTCCTAGCTAGGTTCGGCCAATCAAAGAGGAAGCTTCACCAAGGAAGAAAAACAAAATACTAACCAAGCTCCAAGAGATGCTAGCTTTCTCTCCTTCTTCTTCTTCTTCTCCGAGTAGTATCCGGCCACCACAAGAGCTCCAATAGAAGGGTAGGGTTCGGCCACCACAAGAGGAAGAGAGGGAGAGGTTGGCCGGCCACACCAAGGAACAAAAGAGGGAGAGGAATAATAGATGTTGTGTCTTGTGAAGGCACCCTCACCCCTTCTTTTATATTCCTTGGCCTAGGCAAATTAGGAAATTTAATTACAATAAAATTTCCTTAATTTCCTTGACATGATTTAATTGAGAAAAATTAAATAAAATTTCCCAATTTAATCTCTAATGGCCGGCCACTTCTAGAGGAAATAAATTAGACAAGTTTTAATCAACAAATTAAAACTTCCTAATTTGTTTTCGGAAATTTTAAAAATAAAATTTCTCTTTAAAAATCTCTTCATGGTTGATAAAGGAAATTTCTATAATTTTAATTTTATCAACATGTGGATAATTTTAAAGAGAAAATAAAATAACTCATCAATCTACAAATAAGGAAAGAGATCTAATCTCTTTCTTTAATCTTTGTAGATCTTTTACAAGAGAGATATTTTAATTTTAATTCTCTTTAAAAATTATTTCTTCCACATAATAAAAACTAAAATTAAAATCCCTTTTTAATTTAATTTGGCGGCCCACTAGCTTGGGTTCAAGCTAGGGCCACCCAATAATATACCTAGGCCGGCCCTAGCTTGGTTCCCAAGCTAGCTTGGCCGACCCCTTATTAGTGGGTATAGAAGGTGGGTATAGGTGGGTATAAAACTTCTACAAATAAGAGGCTACGATAGGGACCGAGAGGAGGAATTGGTTTTGGTCTCCGATAAAATTAAGCATCCCGTGTTCGCCAACACACAACTTAATTTTATCAATGATAATTCATTCCACTAGAGAATTATCATTGAACTACGCACCAATCCCAAATTACATTTTGGGCTCCTTCTTATTATGAGTGTGTTAGTCTCCCTGTGTTTAAGATATCAAATGTCCACTAATTAAGTGAGTTACTGACAACTTATTTAATTAATATCTAAGTCCAAGAATAGTACCACTCAACCTTATTATCATGTCGGACTAAGTCCACCTGCAGGGTTTAACATGACAATCTTTATGAGCTCCTCTTGAGGACATTATCAACCTAGTATCTCTAGGACACAGTTTCCTTCTATAATCAACAACACACACTATAAGTGATACCATTTCCCAACTTATCGGGTTTATTGATTCAACGAACTAAATCTCACCCATTGATAAATTAAAGAAATAAATATCAAATATATGTGCTTGTTATTACATTAGGATTAAGAGCACACACTTCCATAATAACCGAGGTCTTTGTTTCTTTATAAAGTCAGTATAAAAGAAACGACCTCAAATGGTCCTACTCAATACACTCTGAGTGTACTAGTGTAATTATATAGTCAAGATAAACTAATACCTAATTACACTACGACCTTCCAATGGTTTGTTCCTTTCCATCATGGTCGTGAGCTACTGTTTATAATTTATAAGCTACTGATAACATGATCTTCTGTGTGTGACACCACACACCATGTCATCTACAATATAAATTAATTGAACAACTACATTTATCATAAATGTAGACATTCGACCAATGTGATTCTTATTTCTAGATAAATGTTTATACCAAAAGCTAGGCTTTTAGTATACACTCCAACACATCCGTCTCCGAAGGTCCATATACGGTAACAATTTATTTAAAGTCAAATTTGCTTAAAGTAGTTAAATGTTTATTTAAAAGTTATCAAAATTTGGAAAACAAAATAACTTGCTACTTAAGGAAATATACCACCTTAAGAAGCAAGTTAACTTGAGTGACTCGACTAACTAAGTTCAAGTCGGGACGTCAACTCATGTTGCAAAACTTGAGGAAGAAAACTCCAACTTGAAAGGTCAAGTCAAGCGACTCAAGAAAATGTTGGAAAAATTTGAACTGGGATCCAAGTGTCTAAACATGGTACTTGGATCACAACGAGCTGTGTACAACAAATTAGGACTTGGCTATAAACCAAATAAAACAAACAAACCATATTTGTCCTTAATTAGTCAAAATGTTAAAAGTCAAGTCCAAGCTGTTAGAGTGTATACTAAAAGCCTAGCTTTTGTTAACATTTATTTTGAAATAAAAGAATCATATTTGGTCAATATCTACATTTATTTGTTAAATGTAATTGTTCAATTAATTTATATAGTAGATAGCATGGAGTGTGGTGTCACACTCAGAAGATTATGTTATCGGTTCTTTATAAATTATAAACAGTTGCTCACGACTAAGATGGAAAGGAACAAACCATCGGAATAGTCATAGTGTAATTAAGTATTAGTTTATCTTGATTAATAAATTACACCGGTACACTCTAAGTGTATTGAGTAGGACCATTTAGGTAAGTTCTTTTTGTACTGACTTAATAAAAGAACTAGACCTTAGTTATTATGGAAGTGTGTGCTCTTAATCCTAATATAATAACAAGCACATATATTTAATATTTATTTCTTTGACTTATCAAAGGGTGAGGTTTAGCTCGATAAATCAATATGCCCGATAAGTTGGGAAATGATATTACTTATAGTGTGTGTTGTTGATTATAGAAGGAATCTGTGTCGTAGTTATCTAGGTTGAGAATGTCCCCAAGAGGAGCTCATAAAGATTGTCATGTTAATCCCTGCAGGTGGACTTAGTCCGACATGACAATTAGGTTTTGTGATACTACTCTTGGAGCTAGATATTAATTAAGTGAGTTGTCAGTAACTTACTTAATTAGTGGACATTTGTTATCTTAAACACAGGGAGACTAACACACTCACGATAAGAAGGAGCCCATAATATAATTTGGGATTGGTGCGGTAGTGCGGTAATAACTCTCTAGTGGAATGAGTTATTATCGATGAACTTGAGTTGTGTGTTCGGGGCGAACACGGGATACTCAAGCTCATCGGAAGGCCAAAACCAATTTCTCCTCTAGGTCCCTGTCGTAGACTCATTATAGCCTCAAGTCCATCCAAATATAAGCCCATTTTGGTGTCCAAGAAGGGGGCCAGTCCAATGCTTGGTGACCAAGCAAGGGCCGGCCACATCCTCTTCTATAGGGGTCGGCCCTATTACTTGGTGACTAAGCTAGTAGGGGTCGTCCACAATAATTCAAACAAGGAGGGTTGTTTTGAATTTTTAAAAATCTTCTCTTTGTAGAAAACTATAAGTTTTAAAAGAGAGATTTTAATTTTTAAAACTTTCCTTATTTGAATTAGGCCACATGTTTTAATAGAAAGTTTTAAAAGTTTTAAAACTTTCCTTTTTTAACCATCCTCATGGTTTAAGAAAAAAAAAGAAGATAAGTTCTAAAATTTAAATTTTTTATCACCATGTTAAAAAAGGAAATTTTATAAGAGAAGTTTTAAATTTTAAAACATGGTTTTAATTTTTAGAACTTTCCTTTTTTAACTCCTACTTTAGGAAAGAGAGCTTGTAAAATTTTATAAGAGTTCTTCTTCTTGTAAAATTTTATAAAAAATTAAAATTCCTTTCCTCTTATGGGGGTCGACCACCCTTGCTTGGTGCCCAAGCAAGGTGGCCGGCCATGTTTAAAAATAAAATAAAATCATCAAATTTATTTTTGGTGATTGATTCAATCAAGAGGAAAGAAAAGGAAAATTAAAAGGGAAAAGGAAAAGCTAGAGGAAGATTTTAATTTTTGTAAAAATTCTTCCCTTATTTGCCTTGGGCAAGTATTATAAAAGAAGGGGTGAGGAGGCTTCATGTGACACAACAATTCTTATTCTCTTGGTGAAGTCTCTCTAGGTGGTCGACCCTCTCTCTTCTCCCTTTCCCTTTGCTCTCTTCTCCTTGGTGGTGATGGTGGCCGGATTTTAGAGGAAGAGGAAGATAGTTTTTGGGTGGTGTTCATCTTGGAGGATCGTCACCAACACGACGTCCAAGGCGAGGCAAGAAATACGGCAGAAGATCTCGAGGTCATTAGTTTACAAAGAGAAGGTATAATTAGTAATTATTTTCAACATCATGCTAGTTATTTCTTTTTGTAAAAATTCCAAACACAAGAGGCATTAGATCTAGTTTTTTGAATTAGTTTTTCGAGTTTGTGTTTTCTTCTTTTTCGAATTTATGATTTGATTGTTCTTTTTGGTTAACCTAGAGTTATTTAAGGAAATTAAATATTAGCTTTCCTTAAAAGGCTTTGTCTAGGTGGTGGTGGTTGCTCCCATATCCAAGAAGGTCATGTGCCTCGCCATGCAGTCCTGGAAGTCAATTTTAGAAATTAATATTGAATGAAATTAATAACATAAGTGGATTTGAATCAATAATGTTAAGTTCCGCTTGCGATTCAAATCTAAACCATTAAGAACAGATAAGTTAAATTTGGAATCAATGATGTTAAGTTCCGTCTGCGATTCCTAATTTAACTTCTAAAGAACACAATAGGTTATTTAAGGAAAGGTTCGACACTTGTACAAAAAAATTTTGTACAGTGGAACCGGTACGTTTTCCTAGGACTAACCAACACAAGTATGGGTTCCAATAAAACATTTAACCAAATCAACTAAACCAAATCTCTATTTGATCCTTAAGAGTCAGATTCACTACTTAGATAGATCATATTTAAGCTATGACTCGGGGGGAGCAATTAGAAAAATGGTTCAACCGACTTGATCAATCTACTATGCATGATTAGGAGTAGGTTTAGTTTTCCTACCTAGTTTAGAACGGTTAGTTAAAAAGGTTTACCAAACCCTATAACATAGCACCAGAATGGATTAGGATAATAATACATCAAGGAAGCTTTGCCAAAGGCATGTCTAGGCTGAATCTTGTGTATTATACCTGGTACACTAGACTTAGTAGATCTGACCAAAGCTACCCAGTCAAACATGGGCTAGTTATACCAAAACCTAGAATTAAGTTTTTTTAGCAGAATTATTTTGGAAAATATTCAGCAAGTGGTCCACCGTTGATACACAAGAAGGTCATATGTCTCGCCACTAAACTGAAAACTTATCCTTAGAATGCCTGCTTAATTAACCCAAAACTAAGTTTGAATCTAACATGAGTTCAATAATCTTTTTCAAAAATTTAATTGAAATTCAATTAAAAACTTAAATTAAATTCAAATTTAACTTTAATTAAAATTTAATTATAATAATAATAATTTTTTAAAAAAATATTAAAAACTTAAATAAATTATTTTTAAAAACTTAATTAAAATTATTTTTAATTATTAAATAAATCATTTTAAACTTAATTAATTTTTTTTTAAACTTAATTAAAATTATTTTAACACTTAAATTAATTATTTAAAAACTTAATTAAAATTATTTTTTAAAAACTTAATTAAAATTATTTTAACACTTAATTAGATTATTTTTAATTAAAATTATTAAAATTATTTTAACACTTAAATAAATTATTTTTTAGAACTTAATCAAATTATTAAATTATTTTAAAACTAAATTAAAATTATTAAAAAACTTAATTAAAATTATTTTAACACTTAAATTATTTTCAAAACTTAGTTAATTTTTTAAAAAAACTTAATTAAAACTATTTAATTTTTTTCAAAACTATTTTATAACTTAGTTAAAACTATTTTAAAACTTAATTAGTTAAACTATTTTAAAACTTAATTATTTAAACTATTTTAAAAAAACTTAATTAAAATTATTAAAACTATTTTATCAGTCGACCAAACGATATTTTCAGTCGACCGATTGAACAAATACCCTTATTCAATTTATCGGTCGACCAAAACATTTTATCAGTCGGGCGAAAACGTAATCATGAACTCTTCAATTGTTCGGTTGACCGAACAATGATTTAGTCGACCCCCCAAATCTTGAATTCACACCCATCCGATCCCTCTATGATCAATGTATCGATCGACCGAAACCCCGGTTCAGTCGACCGAAAACCAACACCCTCTTTTGATTGGTCAAAAACACGACGATTTTAAGGGATCGGTCGACCGAACCCCTTATCGGTCGACCGATCGAAGGTTGTAAAACCGCCCCTCGGGCAGAAGCCAAATTACATTCCACTTCATCCTCTTCTTCTTCTTCTCCGCCTTCTTCGCCAGTTTCACCTCCTACAACCTTCCTCGAAATGAGAATGCCTCGGTAATCACCTTCCGCCTCTTCTCTTCTACATTTATTTACAATTTATTTATTTTATTTCCTTAATATTAGTGAAAAGAGGCGTACATCTGCACAAAGGGAGGCTAGCTCCTTAAATCCCAGCCAAGATCGTAGGTTTTTCTCTAAAGAACTATGTCAATATTTTCCTAATAAAAAGTTTTAAGATGATAGAGACTCGTTGTCTTGATCAATTCTATCAAACATACTGTTCAGAGGTCATAGACATTACACAACATTTTCAACTTGATAGCATTGTCTTTTGCTGGCATGCATATAATCCAATTCCATGTTTTGAATTTTATCACAACTTGTGTGAACTTGACCCCCATCACTATAAGACTAGAGTTGCAACCTGGGATATGTTATTTGATCTTGATATGTTTCTCAGGTTTTTACGAATCCAAACTTCTGTTAACCGTATTTTTTTTAGTGCCTCAATTCCTGACATCCTGCCTGCTCCTTTCGCTCATCTGACCCTTGACCTTATATATGTTGATTTCTTTGAGGGGCCTCGTCCCAAAAAGATGTCCACTGTACCACAGTCCAAATGACAACGCCTTTTATAAGATGATCGTGTCTTGCATTCATCCCTTGTCATCTAGAGATCAGGGCGTTTTACGTCCAGTCTATCTTTTTCTGATGTATGCACTGAGACATAGACTAGACTTTGACTTAGGGTACTGGGTGTTCAGATCTATCATCTACTATTTGGGGTACAATACCTCGAATAAAGTTCATATGATTCAGTGTCATATTCTCACTGCATACATTGCTTCTTTAGGTGTAGGAGTTCACCGTGGTGAGTTGATTGAGTTGTATGATTTTGATCTTGTCGGGATTATGCAGTTGTCTTTGGCTGGGATTATGACTAGCACTGAGGGACTTGTGTATAAAAGGACCCATCCACAGTACGTTCCACCAGTAGCCAAGGAAGACATTGCTGAGGATGATCTGATTCCAGTCGAAGTACCTCTTCCACCTATTGTTGATCCAGGATATACCTTAACGCCTTATTTTGATAATGGTCAAAGTAGTTCCTATGTGCTTCCTCCTAGTGATTTCTTTAGTCGACTTCGAGATGACATTTTTGGTTAGTTTGACTCATTAGAGACTAAGATGCATGATTAGTATAATTCTCTCCAAGGATAAATTACGGACTTTTGTCAGGCGATGGTAGACTGTACTGATGCATTAGAAAGGGAGCAACGGAGGATGTTTGATTATCTTTGGGCTGATGATATCGATGAGGATGAGTGACCTCTAGAACTATTACTTTTGACTTATTGTACTTATGGGATACTTTGCATTATGACTGTGTATACTTTTGGGTACTTTTCAGTTATGACCTTCCTTCAGTATTTTTTGGTTATTCTTTACATGTTGTTTATAGAATAGGTTTCTTAACATGTTTTTGAAAATATTACTTAGTAGTTTTTTCAAAATTATATTTGTAAAATTTCCCCTTTCAAAATTTTGTTTTCAAAACTTTTTCAAAATATTTTATTAGAGTAGTTTAGGTCTTTCCCATAGAATTGCATGATCCTATAGTTTTAACAGCCAGCAGCTCACAAGCACAATAGGATCCCTTGCTTGTACAGCTTAGAATGGGTGAGATGCTTAGGACTTAGCCTAAGATTTCAAATGCTTATGTCAGTGCATCGCTATAAATCTGAGGTTTAAACAACATACATTGATCAATTTGAGTTTTCTAGCTAGTAACAACCCAATTAGTCCCAAATGCTCAAATTAACCAACCCGATTCAATAGCTACTATCTTGTGGTAGTTAGCTTTGTACAAAGGTTGGACATTTCATCATAAGGACATTTTTTTAGTTTTTAAAGCATGCTTGGACTTTTAGGAAATTATCGATTTTAGGGGGAGCTTCACACTAAACTTTCAAAACCCTTTCCTTTTCTTTTTACAAAATATTTTGAAAATTTACTTCTAAAATTTTTCAAAATTTTATCTATAGTTTTCAAATTATTTTCTTTATAGTTTTTCAAAATTATTCCTTAGTAATTTTTCAAAATTTTACCTATACTAACATTTTTCAAAATTTCTCCCTAATAATTTTTTTATACAATCATCTTTTTCAAAATTTCCTTGCTAAAATTTTTCAAAATATACACTTTCCTAAACCTTTCATATTTTTTTAACCATTTCTTTAGAATTTTACTTTACGAAATTTTTTCAAGTCTTACCTTTACTAAATCTTTTCAAATACTCATAATTGTTTTCTTCTTTTGAAAATTTTACTTTGTGAAAATTTTAAATGTATTTTTTCTCTTATATTTTGCCTTTATAAATTTTCAAAATCAAACTTTACTTATGTGTGATTGTTTCCCCTATATTTGATGTGTGTCAAATGGGGGGGGGGGAGATGTTTAACTCAGGGGGAGAGTTAAAGTGCTTGCTTATTTATTTTTGCATATTTTAACTTAACTTTGAATCTTAGTTGTCAAACATCAAAAACGGAGAGATTGTTAGTGCAAGTTACACTAGAATCAAACTTAAGTTTTGATGTTGTCAAAGGTTCAAGTTAAGTCTTGTTGTGATCTAACAAGTTGACTAAGTGTGCAGACTGTTTACTCAACCGGGAAAGACCTAGTTGGAGGCTAGGCAAGAGAAGTCTTAGTAGATTGTGGAACCCAGGTGGAAAGACCAAGTGGGTCGAGAAGACCTGACACTTGGCAGTGAGATCGAGAGGTATGGAGGACCGAAGATCGAAAGAAAGTCTTGGCGAGCCGATCAAGGCTAAGTGAAAAGTCCAAACAGATCTGGAGGATCAAAGTTTGACAGGTAGGTTGAGGTAAACAACTGGAAGAACGACAGTGAGGTCGTGTTCCTGAAGGGAACAACCTAAGGTCACTGATCCAACAGAAGCAATCGAGAAAGTTTCCAAGTTGAGATCAAAACAGTTGAACTGTCTATTATTATTACTCATGATTTTATATTACTGTGCTAATCTCTATTTTGCAGGAATATACTGTTTTACTCTGTTTTGCATGTTCGATCGGATCGGTCGACCGAACAGGAGGATCGGTCGACCGAACCAAACTAACTCAGAACAGACACAAGTTCAGACAAACTAGAGTGAAATTCAATCAAAGCTTGATCGGTCGACCAAACCAAAGGATCAATCGACCGAACACTGACGATGTGGCACAAATCAATTCAATCAGAAGTAGAGAAGGAAGCTAAGCTGATCGATTGACCGTACCAGCAGATTGGTCGACTGAACGATACCTCATCAATGCAGCATTAAATGTGAATCTCGGTGAACATGAAAATTCTCTGTTCGATCGACTGAAAAAGATGATCCGTCGACTGAACACTTTAATGACAGTAAATGCCGAAGATCGAATCAGCATCAGATCTTAGCGAAGATAGAAAGGAGCTAGTTCGGTCGATCGAACCTAGGGATCGGTCGACCGAACATTGACGATTCTTATAAAAGAGAGCTCGAGGTCCGAGGCTGAGTAATCCAATCTGTCGGGTTTGAAGTTCATCTTTGTGCAAGCTATGGTTCGTGCTACTACTGCTCATCTACTACTCCAAGAAGTGCCGACCGAGCCTCAACTTTTATATACTATCGGTATAACTTTCTTTTGCTTGTATTGTACTTAATTCAAGTAAGATAGTAGATTGTTACTATCTTACTCTTCTTCTTGTACGCACTTCTTCTTTCCGAGGTTTTCGGAAAGAAGAGATTTAGTGGATTGCCCATCGATGCGATCAAGGATCACAGGCCTTGGAGTAGGAGTCGACCTAGGCTCCGAACCAAGTAATCGAACTTGTTCTCTACTTTTCCGCTGCACGACTTTATTTTAAACGAGTAAAAGAAAAGTTTTTAAAAAGTGCGATATCCACCCCCCCACCTCTATCGCACCCTTTCGATCCTACAGAACCAAGTAAAACCAAAAGTGTTAGTTTTGTTTTCACTCTTTATTCCGCTGCATTATTCTATGTTTTCCGAAACGAGTGAAAAAAACATGAGTGTTATTCACCCCCTCTAGCATGTATCGATCCTACAATTGGTATCAGAACTAAGCCGCTCTGAATTGGTGAAACCACCAATCGAACAGGGGGTCTCTTTTTGAAAAAGTAAATTATATATCATGTTTGTTTAAAAAATATTCTTACGCCTTTCGTTTTCTCTCCAAATTTCTTTTTCGAAAAATTCACTTTCATTTTTTCATCATCAGTCAAAAGTTGTGAAATAATACATTTTACAAAATTTTGTCATAATATTTTTTATTATTATTTTAGTATTTTTCTTGAAATTCATGCAATATTACTCGAGTAATTTCTTTATCTCCTGCATTACTAATCTAAGACTAAGTCTTAGAACAACTTTCATTATTTTTTTTGTGCGCAAGATTTATTTTTTAAATGGCCCATCAAGAATGTTACAGCATAGCACACCCTCCACTATTCTCCAGTGAAGATTTCGGCTACTGGAAGGGTCGAATAGTGTATCACCTCAAGACATAAGTCGAGATATGGATGATCATCCAAACCGACCTCGTACTTCCACTTGATGGCACTGGAAAACTAGTATCATACGAGAACTGGGACATAAATTTGATGAAGAAGATCGAAGCCAACACCAAGGCAACATGTACTCTACAATGAGGCTTGACAAAAGAAGAACTGAATAGAATCAGTCCATTGTCAAGCACAAAGGAGCTGTGAGAAAAATTAATCAAGCTACACAAAGGAACTTCTGACACCAAGGTAAGTAAGCGTGATTTGATATTAAATAAACTATATAATATAAAAATACAAGAAGTGAATCGGCAAGCCAAATCCATGCCCGAATCCAAGATATGCTAAATGGTCTCCACACAATCGGATAAAGAATGGAGAATCACGACGTAATCAGGTATGTGCTGAATGCTTTTCCGAGGAATATCTTATGGGTATCGATGGTAGATACTTACAAAGTATCCAAGAATCTGTCAATTATTAGATTAGAAGAATTATTTTCTATTTTTGAGTTACACGAACAGACTAATGCATACCCGATCGAGAAAGGTATTACTTTGATTGTAGGAACAAGCAGAACACGGGAACCAAAAATTAAATGCCGAACCAAACCTGAGCATGAAGATGAATCATACTTAGAAGAAGACAAAATCACCACTGAACTAGTCAAACTAGTTCAGAAAGCACTTAAGAAAAAGAAGATGACTCAATCAAACATGAAAGCCAAGTCTGGAGTTACCTACTTCGGCTACAACCAGAAGGGAGACTACAAGCCGAAGTGTCCAAACCAGAAGCAAAGAAGAAGGAAGGCCTTGAAAGCAACGTGGTCTGAATCCTCGGAAGATTTCGATGAAGAAGACAAGCAAACAAGCTTCCTTGCCCTACCAATACAAGCTTACATTGCTAAAACTGAGTCTGAGTCTGGAACTGGAGCCGAATCAGAAATAGAGTCCAAAAGAAGTCACGGATCCGTATCCATTTTTGAAGGGCCTAACAACATTGTAAGTTCTCTATTCGCTAGTACTCAAGTAGAAGAATTACATAACTTAGTAAATTATCTAATACGTAAACTAGCCAAATCCAATGTCCGGGTCAAATCACTTCAAAAGGAGGTAATATCTCTTAAATAGGTGACTAATTTAAGCTCCTTAACTGAATCGGCTCATATTGGAACTTCAACTCAAGTCCAACAACTTGAGGAAAAAAATTTCAACTTGAAAAGTCAAGTCAAGGAACTTAAGGACACGTTGGAATGGTTAACCTTGAGTTATAATAATCTTGATTTGATTCTTAGAAAATAAAGGGTCGTATACAATCGAACTGGACTTGGATTTAAGGTTAAACACAAATTTAAATCTTATCTATCTCTGGTTAAATGAACAAATAGAAAAATAGTCCAAGCATGGATCCCTAAGTCTAACTTGATTAATCAAGTTGGACTTGGTCAATATTAGATCCCTAAGGGTCAAATCCATTACCTTGACAGACCCTATCAAGGCTATGATCTAGGGGGAGCCAATAGGAAAACCATATCATTAGGTAAATTTGCGTGATGTTTGCATTATTGCTTTTTATTATACATACTTAGACAAGGGTAGATAAAGACTTGTGCTTGATTCACACTTGACTAGTTAGACCTAGGATTTTCAGAAAGAAAATTAAATATTTAATTTCTTTAAAAGGCTTTGTCTAGAAGTGGTTGATGATCCAATATCCAAGAAGGCCTAGTGCCTCACCACAACCTGGAAATCAATTATTGAAATGAATATTTAATTGACTAATTGTTAAATCTTAGCCTAACTCAAATGTAAATCAATCCTTAGATTTGAATTTAAACTAAAGATAAAATTAACCATCTCACAAAAACCTTATAAGGCTCCCTGATTGACAATCTAGAAAATGATGAGATGAACTTAGGTAGAAAATTAGTTAAACTCAATTTAATAACTCAAACTAAAAATCAAATTAAAAATATAATCAATTAATCAACCTAATTCAGACTTAATCACTTAATCAATTAATGTAAACTAAACTTAATCAATTAACTTAATCACTTAATCAATTAACTGAAACTCAATTCAATTAAGTTAAATAAAATTAATTCAATTTAATAAATCTAAAAACTATAATTAATTTAAAAGATATAACTAATTTTAAAAATCTAACTAATTTTAAAATATTAATTAATTTTAAAATATAATTCATTTCTAAAATATAATTAATTTTAAAATATATAATTAATTAATTTCAAAAGCCTAATTAATAATTAATTCAAAAGTATAATTAAATTAAAATTTAAAACTTAATTATCTTCAAATGTTAATATTTACATTTAAATTTCAAACTTAATTATTTTCAAATGTTAATTAACTTTCAAAATTTTAATTATCTTCAAATATTCAAATCTAATTAATGTACAAATTCTAATTAATTTTGAAATTCAAATTATTTTAAAATTTAAAAATTTTGAAATCCAAATTTAACCTAACTTATTACAAACTTAAATATTCTTCAATATCATAAACATCTTTCAAAGTCATAGATAAAATCAACTTAAAAATTAACTTAACTCCATCTCACACAAACTCATAAGTTGAATATTCTTGATAACATAGAATGAGTGAGATGGAAAATTAGGAAAATAAATAATTATTTTTACTTTAAACATGTATTTTAACTTTGAACTCTCATCCATGGACTCTAGGACCCTAAAACTTAAAGCATCCATTTTTTTTGGCATTAATTAAGGGGGAGTGAAAGGAAGTTTAAGGCGTTAAAGTTAAAGCATTGTTTTCAAGATTTCAAAGTTAATCTTGTAGATCTTTAAAAAGTTTAGTGTTATTTTTAATTTAATCATTTTAAAAAAAAAAATATTTAACTATTTTTTAAAAGACAATTTTTCAAAAAGAAAGTTCAAATATTTTTTGAAAAAATATTTTTAACAAAGTTTTTATGTACTTAACTAAGCTTTTCAAAAAAGCTAAGTCATTTTTAAAACTTAAATTTAGCTAAGTTTTTTTTAGAAAAGCTAATTCATTTTCAAAATTTAAATTTAGTTAAGTCTTTTTGGAAAAACTAGGCCATTTTCAAAGATTAAATTTAGCCAAGATTTTCAAAAAAGCTAAGTTATTTTCAAAGCTTAAATTTAGCTAAGTTTTTGGTAAAAGCTAAGTAGTTGATAAAATATTTTTTGCTATACTTTTGATTAAAAGAAAAAGTTAAGTTCTTTCCCAAAACCTTACATATTCCTTCAAAGCTTTAGAAAAAGGCTAAGGTGTTTAAATTAAAAGCTATAAATTTTTGAAAACTAAGTTTCAAAAACAATGTTTTTAGCCTTCTAAAACTTAAGTATTTTTCAAAAGTTTTTTCAGAGTTTTTAGTTTTGTTAAACTCCCTACTCGGAATTTGTTTTTTCTCATTGTCAAAATATTAAACTTTAAAATTAAGTATTTTTTTCCTCCCTAAATTATATTTTAAATATGTTAAAGGGGGAGAGAATGGTCAAAAGTTAAGGGAGAGTGATAAATAATGGGGGAGCTAAAATTCTGAAATTGCTTTAGTGTGAAAATACTTTAGTATGAAAATTGATTTTGTTTAAAATACTATATGTATTTACTTAACTTTTGAACCAGGTTGCCATAATAAAAAAGGGGGAGATTGTTGGTGCAGGGAGCACCAGATGATCGAACCTGAGTTTTGATTATGGCAAAGGGTTTAAAAGTTAAGTTGTCTTGTTATCTAACAAGTGTGAATGAGCTTGCAGGAAAGCTTTAAGTGTTCTTAGGCAAAAGTCCTAGTGGATTCTAGGCAGGTGGAAAACCCTAGGGGTGGTAACCTTAGCTCCTAGGGGATGGTAACCCTAGGTAATGGAAAACCCTAGAGGGAGGTAACCCTAGGTCCTGGGGATGATAATCCTAGGTTATGAAAAACCCTAGGGGAAGGTAACCCTAGGTCCTATGGGGTGGTAACTGTAGGTGGAAATTCTTGACGGGTCGAGAACTTTGGGTGAAATCCTAGAGTTGGGGACTCTAGGTGAAAATTCTAGTGGTCGCGGACCAGGTGAAAGTCTGGACGGGTCATAGAGTGGGCATCCAGCATAAAGACTTGAACTCTCAGGTGCTGAGCAAAAGTCCAGTCGCTCTGGAGGACCGATCTGGCAAAAGGTAACTCTTTTGAGAGGAGTAGGTGAGGGCACGCTCCCCGTTGAGGGAATAGTAGGTATCGATTCGACGTAGGATTTCTAGAGGAAATCCGAAAGTTAGAACCGGATAGTCTGAAGGCTGTCAAAAGTTATATATTGCTTTACTATTATTTTCTATTTGTCTAACTCTATCTTGTAGGGAAATTAACATTTTGTAGGTTGAAGTTTCGACCTTGATCGATCGACCGAACTTGGGATCAGTCGACCGAACCTCCAAGCAAGTAGAGTAGATTTCCAGCCAACTGATCGGGTTCGACTGAAGGATCGGTAAACCAAACCTCGGGTTCAGTTGATCGAACTAAGGATAGGGATTGGCGTGATTAGACCTGGTTGATCGGGTCAGCTAGCGAGGTCAACGAGATCGATCTACCGAATAGCATGATCGATTGACCAAACAGCATGATCAGTCGACCGAACGAAGACTCATCCGAAGCTGAATCTGGACGGGAAGATGGACCGATTCAGGCAGGATCGATCAACCGAACGGTGGGATTGGTCGACCAATCAGTGACGAGTCAAACCTGATCCTGAGATCAGTGGATCTGGATCAGGTCTGGGTTGACTATTTAACAGGGGCTCGACTAGTTGCTTCAAAAACAATTCCAAGATCAAGAACGAACAACTGCTGCTCTCTTCTACGCTACTCCGACAATCGACGAACGACTTTTATTTCTAGTATCGTCAGTAACTTTATTATATTGCAATTGTACTTAATATCAATACTTATTTCTGATTCTATAGTGATTGCCCAATGAAAGTGATCAATGATCGCAGGTCTTGAAGTAGGAGTCATCACAGGCTCTGAACTAAGTAAAACCAAAGGTATTAGTTTTATTTTATCTCTTTATTCTGCTGTGTTATTCTATGTTTTTTGAAACAAGTGAAAAATCCATGAGTGCTATTCACCCCCTCCCCCCGTCCAGCATGCATCGATCCTACACTTAATGCTTTGATAATGCTTATATTTCTTGATGTTTTAACAAGTTACTTTATTTTCAATTAGATCATGAGATTACTTTTTCTCTGTTGGTTAGTCCTAGGAATATCGTACCGGTTCCACTGTACAAAAATTTTATACAAGTGTCAAACCTTTCCTAATAACCTATTGTGTTCTTTAGAAGTTAAATTAGGAATCACAAACGGTACTTAACATTATTGATTCCAAATTTAACTTATCTGTTCTTAATGGTTTAGACTTGGATCGCAATCGGAACTTAACACTATTGATCCAAATCCACCTATGTTATAAATTCAATTAAATATTAATTTCCAAAATTGACTTCCAGGACTACATGGCGAGGCACGTGGCCTTCTTGGGTATGGGAGCATCCACCACCGCATAGACAAAGCCTTTTAAGGAAAGCTAATATTTAATTTCCTTATATAACTCTAGGTTTAACCAAAAGGAACAATCGAATCACAAATTCGAAAAATAAAAAAAAACACAACTTCAAAACAAATCCGAAAAACTAGAATCTAATGCCTCTTGTGTTTAGAATTCATACAAAGAAAAATAACTAGCATGATGCGGAAGAAAATTACTAGTTATACCTCTACTTCGTAAGCTAATAACCTCGAGATCTTCTGTCGTATTCCTCGCCTCCTCTTGGACGTCGTGTGGGCGATGATCCTCCAAGATGAATACCACCCAAAGAGCTTCTCCTCATTCTCTAAGTTTCGGCCACCACCACCACCAAGGGGCAAAAGAGAGCAAAGGGAAAAGAGAGGGAGAGAGGACCGACCACAATGAGGAACTCCACCAAGAGAATAAGAATTGATTTTTCATGAGGCCTCTCCTCCCCTTCTTTTATATTACTTGCCCAAGGCAAATAAGGAAAGACTTTTTACAAAAATTAAAATCTTCCTCTTGTTTTTCTTTTTCCCTTTTTATTTTTCCTTTTCCTTTCTCTTGATTGATTCAATCATCCAATCAATGATTGATTGGTTTATTTGATTGGTCGGCCCCTTGCTTGGGCACCAAGAAAGGGTGGCCGACCCCTTAAAAGGAAGGAAATACTTCTGTAAAAAATTTATAAGCAAAGAAGAAAAGCTCTTATAAAATTTTACAAGCTCTCTTTTTAATTTCCCAATGTGGATGTTAAAAAAGGAAAGTTTTAAAAATTAAAACCAAGTTTTAAAATTTAAAAACTTCTCTTCTAATTTTTTTTTTAAATATGGTTACAAAAATAGAAAATTTACAATTTTAAAACTTCTCTTCCTTTTTCCTTAAAACCATGAGGATGGTTAAAAAAGGAAAGTTTTAAAACTTTTAATTTTTTTTTAAACCATGTGGCCTAATTTAAATAAGGAAAGTTTTATATTTTAAAATCTCTCTTTTAAAACTTGTAGATATCTACAAAGAGAAGATTTTAAAAATTCAAAACACCCCTCCTTATTTGAAATATGTGGTCGACACCCTTTAAACTTCTTGTGGCCGACCACCTTAAGGAGATTATGGCCTGCCCCTTTGGCTTGGTCACCAAGCCATGGACCGGCCCCTTCTTGGACACCAAGATGGGCTTTTCATGAGTGGATTAGAGGCATTAATGAGGCTATGACAGGGACCTAGAGGAGAAATTGGTTTTGACCTTCCAACGAGCTTGAGTATCCCGTGTTCACCCCAAACACACAACTCAAGTTTATCAATAATAACTCATTCCACTAGAGAGTTATTATTGCACTACCGCACCAATCCCAAATTACATTATGAGCTTCTTCTTATCATGAGTGTGTTAGTCTTCCTGTGTTTAAGATATCGAATGTCCATTAATTTAATGAGTTACTGACAACTCATTTAATTAATATCTAGCTCCAAGAGTAGTACCACTCAACTTCATCGTCATGTCGGACTAAGTCCACCTGCAGGGTTTAACATGACAATCCTTATGAGCTCCTCTTAGGGACATTCTCAACTTAGATAACTAGGACACAGATTCCTTCTATAATCAACAACACACACTATAAGTAATATCATTTCCCAACTTATCGGGCCGATTGATTTATCGAGCTAAATCTCACCCTTTGATAAGTTAAAGAAATAAATATTAAATATATATGCTTGTTATTATATTAGGATTAAGAGCACACACTTCCATAATAATTAAGGTCTAGTTCTTTTATTAAGTCAGTATAAAAAGAACTTACCTAAAATGGTCCTACTCAATACACTTAGAGTGTACTAGTGTAATTTATTAGTCAAGATAAACTAATACCTAATTACACTATGACTATTCCAATGGTTTGTTCCTTTCCA
Source organism: Zingiber officinale (assembly GCF_018446385.1). Classification (NCBI taxonomy): domain Eukaryota; kingdom Viridiplantae; phylum Streptophyta; class Magnoliopsida; order Zingiberales; family Zingiberaceae; genus Zingiber; species Zingiber officinale. Next base: position 93,939,362 of record NC_055996.1, read on the forward strand.
TCTTAGTCATGAGCAACTGTTTATAATTTATAAATAACTGATAACATGATCTTCTGTGTATGACACGACACACCATGTTATCTACAATATAAATTAATTGAACAACTACACTTAACAAATAAATGTAGGCATTTGACCAATGTGATTCTTTTATTTCAAAAATAAATGTTTACAAAAGCTAGGCTTTTAGTATACACTCAAACAATCTCCCACTTATACTAAAAGACTATGCTGTCATGTATCCTGCCATACATCTGATTCCTAAACCTTCAACATGCCTATCAAAAGCTCTTGCCTTAAGGGCCTTAGTAAAAGGATCTCTCAGGCTATCATCTGATGCAATCTAGGCGGCAACAATTTCTCCTCATTATATGATGTCTCGTATTGGGTGGCACTTGCGCTCTATTGTGTTTACTTGCCTTATGGACTTATGGTTCCTTTGAGTTTGCTACTGCACCACTATTATTACAAAAATTATAATAATTTTGGACAAACTAGAAATCATGTCTAAGTCCATCATGAAGTTTCTGAGCATATAACTTCTGTGGCTGCCTCAGAGGCTGCCACATACTCAGCTTCTATAGTGGAGTCTGGAAAAGCACCTATACTTAACACTCCTCCATAGATATGGCTTCTCCTCCTAAAATAAACACAAAACCCCGAGGTCGACTTACTATTGTCCCTATCTGATTGGAAGTCTGAATCCGTGTAACTTACAGGGATCAAATCATCTTCCTAGTAAGCTAGCATATAATCTCTAGTCCTAGTCCCACTAAGGTACTTTAAAATAGCTTTATGGCAGTCTTGTGTCCCAGTCCTAGGTTACTTCGATATCTGCTAACTATGCCCTGGGCAAAATGTTAGACCCCGTGGTAGTTTTGACGTGATCAACCAAGTTGGTTAGGTCCTGCTTTGTGTATGATCCCTGTGTCTGAGTGTGCAGGAGCTTAGGAGCGCAGGAAGTCGAGCGGAAGACGCAACTAGCGAGAAGGACGGCACGGGAAGGGAGCCGATGGGCTCGGTGCGTCCGAAGGACGAGAGAGCTGTGGAAGAGTACATCGCTGGGCGAGAAGAGCGTGTGCGGCGCTCGAGGGACGTTAAGCCGGGGAGGGAGACTGCTCGAGGAAGGCCGAAAATTGGGTTCGGGTGAGTCCTATTTCGGTTGGCCGGAATCACCCAAAAGAACGGAGCTTCGGAAGTCAAAGTGAAGGAAAAACAAGCTGGAAAACAAGCTCAAGGCACCCTCAACAAGTACTGGAGGCGCCTCCATCTTGGAGGCGCCTTAAAGCTTGTTGGAGGCGCCTCCACCTTGGAGGCGCCTTCAACAAGTCTTAAGGCGCCTTAAACTGGTAAAAGTTGATCGTTTGAGCTCGGATAAAGTTTTATCCGTGACTCAGTTCGAGGCACCTTAGACCTTTATTAGAGGCGCCTTGGACCCTCGAGATCAGATTTCCAAAGTCTATTTAAAGGCCCCTGGAACTAGGAATTTAAAACAACTCAAGCAATCAATTGTGTAGCCATTCCTAGCAATAGTTCTAAGCTTCCAAAGTGTAAAAAGCTTCTCTGCCTTCAGTAAAGGAGATTCTTTTTAGTGTGCTTCTCATTGCCCTGGATTAACATCCTCCTTGGTTGTAACCAGGTTAAATTCTTGTTTCTTTTCTGTTTACTGCTTTAATTACTTTCCTGCTTTATTTACTGTTGCACTAATTGAGTTAAAAGTACGAGGAGGGTATAGTTTATTTTTGTTTTCAGCAATTCACCCCCCGCTCTTGCCGGCCTCCGCTGCACCGACAATTGGTATCAAAGCCTGATCGCCTCAGAAGGACTAACCGCCAACTGAAGCACTACGATCAAGACGATGGCCGGAGCGAACATCCATCCCCCGAAGTTCGATGGAGACTTCGCCACATGGAAGTACAAAATGGAGGTATTTTTTAAAACTGAATTTGACATTCTTTTAATAATGAAATATAACTATGCAATTCCGAAAGATAAAGAGGAAAACACCTGGACGAAAAAGGAACAAGCAGATTTCGTCGCCAACGGGAAGGCTGAGTTCCACCTACTCAGCGTTCTGCTGCCTCAGGAGGTAAATCGGATCGGAAGCTACGACTTCGTGAAAGATCTCTGGGAAAAATTCCTGGAGCTTCACGAAGGTACCTCCGAAGCAAAGCTAGCGATGCGCGGCATCCTCTGGACCCAGTTGACGAACCTCCGAATGAACCAAGGCGAGAAGGTAGCGCAACTCCAAGCGAGGATCAAAGAGCTGATAACTCAACTCAACAACCTTGGAGAAGAAGTAACGAACTGAGACTCGATCCGGTACGCGCTCAACGCTTTTCCGAGAACTTCCGATTGGGCCTCCTTAGTAGATGCGTACTACATCTCTAAGGACTTTGAGGTAAATACTTTAGAACAATTGTTTTCTACTTTTGAACTTCATGAATCTCGATTTGCAGAGCCCAATGGAGTGGAGAAGACCAGTCAGAACATTGCCTTAAAGGCAAAAATAAACGGTTCTGACCCAGAAGCCTCGGTCGACGAATCCAAAGCGGCACTACTGGTAAAACACTTCAATAAATTTTTTAATACTAATAAGTTTAGATCGCAGAGGCATCAACGAAAGAAAAGAATGATTCGCTGCTACAACTTCAACGAAGAAGGGCATATCAAGGAGGACTGCCCAAAATTGAAGAGCAAACAGAAGGATAAGGAAAGGATCAAGAATCCAGCTCGACCCAAACACAACCTAAAGGCCACGTGGGATGATTCGTCGTCCTCCGAATCAGAAGTCGAAGAATTCTCGGGGATAGCACTGATGGTCAACCATCAGCTAGAAGAAACGTCTAGCTCAGAGATGAGCATCGATGAAGGGGGAGGAACATCAGAAGAGGAAAGCTGCAGTGAAGGGGGAGACTCACCGAGTCAGGTAAGTCAGGTACGCAATCTAACCCCGACTCAGTCTTTTTGCTTTATTAAATCTCTTTCTAAAGACTTATTCGAATTAGAAAAAGAAAATAAAGAATTGAAAATGAAATTAGCAAAAACATGTCCACTTGAGATGTACGATAGTATAAAATCAGAAAATGATAAATTAAAATTAGAAATTGAAAAATTGAAATATGATGCATGCTTAAATAAATTTCCTAAATCAAAATTAATAATTTATGGAAAATTAAATTGGTACATTAGAAAACACCAGGGTCAACTTAGAAAAGTGCCCAAAAATCATGTATTACCTAAGTTTTTGACCAACCCTGTAGGAAGGAACCTTTATTGGGTTCCAAAACCTTTTACTAGTTTAAATTTCTCTTTTAGTTAAAAGCTTACAGTGAGAAAATTAGACATTGAAATTCTTTATGGAAGCTTTGTCTAAGGAAGTGGTTGTTGCTCCAATAACCAAGAAGGCCTAGTGCCTCGCCACGACCTAGAAACTAAAATATTGAAAGAAAATGTTTAATTAACTTTCTGAAAAAGCATTAAACAAGAATTAAATAATACTTTGAAAGTTTTTTTTTCAAATATTTTTGAAAAATTCAAAAAAAAAAAAAAATCGATTCTGACTTAGAAATTATTGTGAAAAAGTCATAGATTTTTTTTACTTAGAATTTTTTTTAAAAAAAACCTCATTATTACTTAGAAATTTTATCTAAAGTTAATTTTTTTTTTAAATAGTTTTTAATTATCACCCCATTTTTGCTGTGATCAAAGGGGGAGAAAAATGTTACAAGTTAAGGGGGGAGTTAGAAAGTTTAAAATTTTAATATTTTTCTAAATTGTGTTGCAATTTTGTTTATTGCAAACTAATGCTTAATATGTGAGTTTAGTAATTTTCTTTTAAAATTACTTTTCTGTCTATTTTTACCCTAACTTGAACTTGGGTTGATGCACATCAAAAAGGGGAAGATTGTTGGACCCCGTGGTAGTTTTGATGTGATCAACCAAGTTGGTTAGGTCCTGTTTTGTGTCTGATCCTTGTGTCTGAGTGTGCAGGAGCTTAGGAGCGTAGGAAGTCGAGCGAAAGACGTAGCTAGCGAGAAGGATGACACGGGAAGGGAGCCGACGGGCTCGGTGCATCCGAAGGACGAGAGAGCTGCGGAAGAGTACACCGGTGGGCGAGAAGAGCGTGCGCGGCGTTCGAGGGATGTTAAGTCAGGGAGGAAGACTGCTCGTGGAAGGCCGGAAATTGGGTTCGGGTGAGCCCTATTTCGGTTGGCCGGAATCACTCAAAAGAACGGAGCTTCGAAAGTCAAAGTGAAGGAAAAACAAGCTGGAAAATAAGCTCAAGGCACCCTCAACAAGTACTGGAGGCGCCTCCATCTTGGAGGCGCCTTCAACAAGTCTTAAGGCGCCTTAAACTGGTAAAAGTTGACCGTTTGAGCTCGGATAAAGTTTTATCCGTGACTCAGTTCGAGGCGCCTTAGACATCTATTGGAGGCGACTTGGACCCTCGAGATCAGATTTCCAAAGGCTATTTAAAGGCCCCTGGAACTAGGAATTCAAAACAACTCAAGCAATCAATTATGTAGCCATTCCTAGCAATAGTTCTAAGCTTTCAAAGTGTAAAAGGCTTCTCCGCCTTCAGTAAAGGAGATTCTTTTTAGTGTGCTTCTCATTGCCCTGGATTAACAACCTCCTTGGTTGTAACCAGGTTAAATTCCTGTTTCTTTTCTGTTTACTGCTTTAATTACTTTACTGCTTTATTTACTATTGCACTAATTGAGTTGAAAGTACGAGAAGGGTATAGTTTATTTTTGTTTTCAGTAATTCACCCCCCTCTTGCCGGCCTCCGTTGCACCGACACAAAATAGATATTCGGTCTCGTGCACAACATAGCATACATTAGGCTTCCGACAACCAAAGCACAAGGAACTGCCTTCATGTCCTTTTATCTCCTTTGATGTCTTTGGAGACATCTCTTTAGATAAAGCTACTCCATGCTTAAAAGATAAGAAACCTTTCTTGGAGTTTTGCATACTAAAACGAGCTAGAATTGTATGAAGCTCGGGATAAGCACAACATTCTTTTCTTTTGATCACTTTGATCCCAGGAATATGTGTGCATTCTCCCAAGTCTTTCATATCGAATTGTTTGGACAACCATACCCTTACTTCCGACAACACTTTGATATTGTTTTTAACTACCAAAAATGTCATCTACGTATAGTACAAGAAATACCACCACGTTTTCATCACACTTCTTGTATACAAAACTCATCGGGTCACTGAATAAATCAATGTGACTGGATTACTTCATTAAACCGGATGTTCCAAGACCTTGAAGCTTTTCTTTAGTCCATAGACTGATTGAGCTTGCACACAAGATGCTCTTTTCCCTTTGCAATGAACCCTTCTGGTTGCTTTATATGAATGTTTTCTTCAAGACTTTCATTAAGGAAAGCTGTCTTGACATCCACTTGCCAAATCTCATAGTCCAATAGATAAAAGAATCTGGATAGACTTGAGCATGGCTACTGGTGAGAAAGTTTCTTTTTTTCAACAAGCCTTGCTTTGAAAGTTTCCACCTTCTCGTCTATTCCTCTTTTCCTATTGCAGACTCAATGACTTTTACACCATCTGGTAGCTCTACAAGCTTCCAGACTTTATTAGAATACATATATTCTAATTCTGTATTTATTGTTCTTTGCCAAGATGCTGCATCCTTATCTTGGAGTGCTTCGTCATATGTCCGGGGATCAGGTTCATATTTGCTAGGGATAAAGTCCAAAGACTTTCCCAAAAGATGAATCTTTCAGGTTGCCTAACAGCCCTCCCACTATGATGAGGCACTGTCTGTAATTGTGTATCATTTGTGATATGTGTTGTAGTTTCTTGTGATATTTCATCTTGTACAGTTGGTACTAGATTAGATATGCCCTTTATTATTTCTTTAAGAGCAAATTTACTTATGTGCTTGTGGTTCATTACATAGTCCTCTTCTGAAAAATCGGGCATTAGTGTTAACCATGACCTTCTGATTTTTAGGACTATAAACCTCCTTTCGTTTCTCTAGGATAACCCTCAAACAAGTGAACTCCTGTCCATCTTATCAGTGTCTCCCTTCAGCACATGTGCTGGACTACCCTAAATCCGAATATGTTTAGGCTTACACCTATTATGCAATTTTATGTGAGTAGAGAGTTCTGACTTAGGAGGTACTATGTTCACTTCCGTTTCAGAATATATCCTTAAAACGAATTTTGGTAATTTTCTGAATGACTCATCGATCTAATCATTTCCATAAGAGTCCTATACCTTCTTACTACACTATTCTGTTGGGGTGTACCAGGTGCAGTTAGTTGGGATTGAACCCTGACTTCTGATAAGTGACTCCTAAACTCTCCCAAGAGGTACTTGCCACTATGATCTCATCGTAGTGTCTTGATACTTTTACCTTGACGTTACTCCACATCAGCCTAATACTCTTTGAACTTATCAAAGCACTTAGACTTGCGGTGCATCAAGTAAATGTACCCGTATTTTGAATAGTTGTTTATAAAATAGACGAAATATTAGAAACCACCTCTTTCCTGGATAGTCATAGATCCACACAAATCAGAATGAACCAATTCCAACACATCTTTGGCTCTAATACCCCTTAGACTTAAAAGCTTCTTGGTTATTCTTCCTTCCAAATAAGACTCGCAGGTTGAAAAGGTTTCCACTACCTATGAACCCAAAAGTTCATCGGCTATTATCCTTTGAATCCTACTTAAGTTAATATAACCTAGCCTTTATATGCCAAAGATATGATTGGTTCATATCCAAAGGTTACATTCTCTTATTAGAGTTCGAAGATGTGTTATTAATTTCCAATTTGTTGCATCGTGGAAGTTATAAATTGCCAACCAACGTACCAGAACAGATAACTTCCCTCTTTTTCTTGATAACAACTTTGTTATCAAAAGAGACAGTATATCAATCCTTAAATAGTTTTAGAAACTGAAATCAAGTTCTTTCTAAAACTTAGTACGTCAAGACAATCAATGTTTTATTCCTTTCAAAGGATAAACATCTTCCACTGCAATAGCTGCTACTTTTGCAGAAGTGCCCATGTAGACAGTATTTTCCTTTTCACATAGTTGTCAGGTTTCCTGGAACCCCTGCAATGAATTACAGACATGATCAGTGGCTCCCATATCTACATATCAGATACCGATAGATAACACCACTAAACATATTTCAACAACTAATGAATTAAATACACTTTTATTGTTCTCATTTCTGAGAGGACAGCCCACCTTAGAGTCCAAGTTTTGTTTCCAATCATAATTGGGACTACTAAGTCTATTTATAGTATAACAACTAGGGGATTGACAAACATCCTAAGAATCACAAAACTATTTGGTCAAGACCAACTCCTTAAAATCCCCGTGAATTTTGTATGTCATGATAGTGTGGACATATACAAAATCAAAAAGGAGATTTTATCCATTAATTTTATTATCTCGTAAACCTTTCTTTATGACGAATAAAATTAATAGTTGGTCTATCTTTGGTCAAATATTTGGTCAAAACTTTGAATTTAAAATAACATTGATTCCTCAAACAATATTATTTAAATTCACCAACACCTCAAACACCGGGAATTATGCATGCCACGATAGTGTGGACGGATACAAATTCATACATTTGTAAGAGGAGGGTTTTACCCATTAATTATCTTGTCAATAAATCTTTATGACAAATAAAATTACCTCAAACACCGTGAATTTTATATGCCACGATAGTGTGGACGTATACAAAATCATACATTTGTAAGAGGAGGGTTTTACCCATTAATTATCTTGTCAATAAATCTTTATGACAAATAAAATTACCTCAAACACCGTGAATTTTGTATGCCACGATAGTGTGGACGTATACAAAATCAAACATTTGCAAGAGGGGGTTTTCCCATTAATTTTATTTTCTTGTCAACCTGACAAATAAAATTACCTCATACACCGTGAATTTTGTATGCCACGATAGTGTGGACGTATACAAAATCTCAACATTTGTAAGAGGGGGTTTTAATTTTATTATCTTGTCAACTTATCTTTATGACAAATTAATAGTTGGTTTTCTTTGGTCACACAAATCATAGCAGTGACTCCGATGGGGAGGATACTATTAGATGTGTCTAAGTGTATACCATTACTTGACACTTAGTCTATCAAATAAGATTGTGCCCCTTCCGATGGGGAAGACCACACGCTCTTAGTTAATTTCCTATAGTCATCCAAATGGAAGTTTGTGTAACGCCCCGCCCCTCCTGCTAAGGCGACGGGGGTTACTTTACACATACATACCTACTTACTACAGCGGAAGTCTTATTTATAGAAATTAAAAACTTTTCTTTTCTTTAAAATCACCATGACTAATCACCTGGACATATAAAACCACATAGCATACTTAACATGATTTTTAAGTCATAATACCCAAACACATAATTAAATGTCATGGAGTCATAAAGCAGTAACATAAACTAGGCATAGTTCTTATTAAACAAAAGCAGGTCTTTCTCCTTTAGCCAAGCCACTACCACACACATCCTTCTAGCCCCTCCTGCTGCTCCCCTAGTTCATCCATTCCTTGCCTTTATCTGTGGTACAAGAAAGTAAGCTATGAGCACTCATGGCTCAGTAAGTTCCTTTCCTACTCACAAAAACCGTATAGCATATCAAAATCACAAGACATAACGCATGGAGACAATTTCATCATATCATGCAGCATATCATGACATATCGTAACATAATCGTAAGGTATCATGGCATAACATAACATGATCATCAAATACACCCTGACATATCATAACATCATCATAAATATCATGGCATAATCATAAGGTATATGCAAGGTGAATTTCTAAACATGTATCATGAAAACATATGCAACATGTCTTTTGAAAACTTATAATATAAATACTTAAACATAATCTCAACATAAGGGGGGGCCCCGGCTTGTACCACATACATAAATACGCGCGTCCTATGTAGGTCCAAGGTAGTAAGTCTTGAACCCTACAAGGCATACATACTAGGCCCGTTTCTTAGTCCATCGACCTAGGGGCACTTAGGAGCCCATCCCTAACGAGGCCCGTTTCTTAGTCCATCGACCCCGGGGCGCTTATGGAGCCCACCCTTGGTACAAGCCTTAAAAGTAAAGTAGCATGTCATACATATCATAATTCTTAACCTATCATTCATGTCATATTCATATCATGAAGAGTGCTCCTAGTCCCAACTGGTAGGGAAGCAACTCTTAGGCATAACATAAAGCATGTATAATTGGGCACACAGCACATCATGAATTTGGGCACACAACACATCATGATCACATGCATAATTGGGCACACAACACATCATGAACTTGGGCACATAGCATATCATAAATTTGGGCACATAGCACATCATAAATTTGGGCACATAGCACATCATCATGCATAGGTCATAAGCATACATAAATGAGTATAGCAGCATGACATATTCTTATCATATCATAAAGCATTGCATGTGAGGCACATGGGAAATCATAATTAGGTCTCTAACCCTAATATCATGTAGTGGTCGAAACATGTAGTTGTAGCCTAGGTTAGCAAGCAACATAAAAGCATGTGAACCCTAAACCTTTATCATATCCTATATCATAAGGAACACCTTGAGCATGTTTAGTTTGGGTTCTAAGCTTTCTAGGTCTTTACTTATATCATGGCCGAAACTCATCAAGCATCAAATTAGGTTATAAGCAACATACAAACATGTAGACCCTAAACTAATGTCATATCATATATCATAAGGAACAACTTGAGCATGTTTAGTTTGGGTTCTAAGTTCTCTAAGCTTTTAACCTTATCATGGCCGAACCCTAGTTTGGCCACCATTAGTTTGGGTTCTAAGTTACAAGTAGCATGAAAGTGTTGAACCTTAAACCAATATCATAACACATATCATGAGGAACATCATAAGCACATTTAGTTTAAGTTCCAAACTTCCTAAGCCCTTTAATCTAAGGTGGCCGAAACTTGTTAAGCATGGAAACTAGGTTTCTAGTGGCATAAGAGCATGGAAACCATAAACAAATTTCATAGCATTTATTACAAGAAACATCATGAGTATATCTAAGTTTGGGTTCTAAGTTTCCTAGGCCTTTAAACTAATGGTGGCCGAAACATGTAAGACATAGACTAGTTTTCATGTGACATAAAAGCATGGAAACCCTACACAAATTTCATGGCATTTATTACAAGGAACAACATGAGCAAACTTAGTTTAAGTTCTAAGCATCCTAAGTCTTAAAACCTTGTGTGGCCGAAAGTTATAGAGCATGTAACCAAATTTCTATGCAACAAACAAGCATAAGAACATCAAGTTAGTTTCATATCATTTCATCAAGAAGGTCATGAGCATCTTAGACTTGTTTTAAACTTTCCTAGGCCTCAAATCTTAACATGGCCGAATCTTCATAAACATGAAATAGAGTTAAAATCAACATACAATCATGGGCATATCATATTAGCTTCATATCTTATCTTAAGGAAATCATGGCATGCTTAGTTTTAGGTTTAAAGCTCTCCTAGGCCCTTAGTTCTACCATGGCCGAATGTTCATGAGCATGAAAATGAAGTTCCAATCAACATACGAGTAAGAGAAAATGTTAACAACACCATTATCATAGGACACATATCATAAGAACAAGGGAGCATGTTTAGTTTGAGTCTTAAGCTTACCTAATTCTCTTGTTCATGCTTGGTCGAGAGTCTAGGATCAGGAATCTAAGTTGTAACTAAACATTCTAGCATAGAAACATTAGGTTAACCTCCTACCATAAGATACATGTCGCAAGAAATATAATGAGCATATCTAGTTAGGTCTTAAAATTTCTTAGATTCTTCTTTTTTTTTTGTCTTGGCCGAAATTTCCATGAAGCAACCCTAGGTTTTTAAGCAATCTATCTTCATGAAAACCACATGAGCTATTGTACCACAGGTGAGGGGAAGCTTACATAGTTTTCGCTTGTTGATCCTTAAGGAAGTGGTACCCTTGTGAGGAGGGAGGAGAAGTTTCTCTTCCTAGTTTCCCTTTTTGTTTTTTTTTTCTTCTTCTTGTATGAGGTAGACCTTGAGACTCCTTGCTAGTATTTGTTTTCCCTTAGAGAGAAAACCTAAACTTGACTTTTGGAGATGAGGGAGGAGAGCTCTAGTTCTCGGTGGAGAAGGGAAAGAGGATGAGGAAGAAGAAGATTTAGAATTTCCCTTTCTCTTTTCTCCTCTAATCCTTTTTATTCATCATGGGAAGGATTCTTGTCCCCATTCATCCCCCCCCTTTAACTTCTCTTTAATTCCCACGAAAATGAGAAGGGAGAGAGGAGAGGAAGGCAATTCACCTTTTGCTTGCTTCTTCTCTTAACCAAGAGGAAGAGGAGGTAAGCCACTTGGTTTTCTCTTGCTCTTTTCTTAGTTTTCTTTTATTTTCTCCTCACCTTTAACTAAATTTTTCATTCCTTCCTATCCAAATATTATTCATTATCCTAATGGTTATCATACATCAATTTATCTTCATTATTTGTGGGAGGTTCAAGGTTCAAACCTTGACCTCACCTCTTCTTATTTCTATTATTTCTTTTTGATTCCTCTTACTTTCATGCTCTAAAGAAAATACTATCCATATACTTATCTTATAATTTCGTGGGTGTTACAGTTTGATCTAGTGATCTGCAAACAAACTCATCCGATATGGAGGAAGGCACTCAGAGCCAACGCGCAAGTTTGTTTGCATCACTTACAAATTAGTAATGGAGACCGTGGAATTTATTTATAAATCCCTCTCCCACTTAATTTTTTAAGGTGAGGAATTTTAACCTATACTAACATACATCACATGCACACACACATCACAGTAAATAAAAGCAATAAATATGGAAATTAATTTTCCAACTATTATGATCTTTTCCGCCACTATTCTCCGTGTGCTCCAACCCTAGCTGCTGTCATCTTTAGCCACCGTCATAGGGTCCAGCCGTCGTATCTATCTTGCTTCTTATTCCGCTGCGCCTCTGGTCCTCTAATAGCACCACGCCTCGTAAGGATATGATCCGCGATAAAAATAGAATTTTACATATATCGATCCTATATTCCACAAAGAAATGTATATGTATTCTAGATCGAACAAAAAAGTAAAATTCTAAAACAAATACAGCTCCTACTGTATTTGATACATACAATCATGCACACACAAAAATAATGCCCTTGACATGTCCAAGGGTCCAATCATACACAATATCTATATGTCATAATAGTTGGAGTCTGCAACCACAAAGTTAGCACATCCTACTATTATCCTGCCTAAATTATGTATGATATGTGCATAATCTATTTGAAAACCAAAACACACAGAGGCAAACCCTAGCTCTGATACCAATTGTTGGTTAGTCTTAGGAAGATCGTACCGGTTCCACTGTATAAAAATTTTGTACAAGTGTCGAACCTTTCCTAATAACCTATTGTGTTCTTTAGAAGTTAAATTAGGAATCGCAAACGGAACTTAACATTATTAATTCCAAATTTAACTTATCTGTTCTTAATGGTTTAGACTTGGATCGTAAGCGGAACTTAACACTATTGATCCAAATCCATCTATGTTATAAATTCAATTAAATATTAATTTCCAAAATTGGCTTCCATGACTGCATGGTGAGGCACATGATCTTCTTGGGTATGGGAACATCCACCACCGCCTAGACAAAGCCTTTTAAGGAAAGCTAATATTTAATTTCCTTATATAACTCTAGGTTTAACCAAAAGGAACAATCAAATCACAAATTCAAAAAATAAAAAAAAAACACAACTTCGAAACAAATCCGAAAAACTAGAATCTAATGCCTCTTGTGTTTAGAATTCATACAATGAAAAATAACTAGCATGATGCGGAAAAAAATTACTAATTATACCTCTTCTTCGTAAGCTAATAACCTCGAGATCTTCTGTCGTATTCCTCGCCTCCTCTTGGACGTCATGTGGGTGACGATCCTCCAAGATAAACACCACCCAAAGAGCTTCTCCTCCTTCTCTAAGTTTCGGCCACCACCACCACCAAGGGGCAAAAGAGAGCAAAGGGAAAAGAGAGGGAGAGAGGGCCGGCCACAATGAGGAACTCCACCAAGAGAATAAGAATTGATTTTTCATGAGGCCTCTCCTCCCCTTCTTTTATAGTACTTGCCCAAGACAAATAAGGAAAGATTTTTTACAAAAATTAAAATCTTCCTCTTGTTTTTCCTTTTTCCTTTTTATTTTTCCTTTTCCTTTCTCTTGATTGATTCAATCATCCAATCAATGATTGATTGATTTATTTGATTGGCCGACCCCTTGCTTGGGCACCAAGCAAGGGTGGCTGGCCCCTTAAAATGAAGGAAATACTTTTGTAAAAAATTTATAAGCAAAGAAGAAAATCTCTTATAAAATTTTACAAGCTCTCTTTTTAATTTCCCAATGTGGATGTTAAAAAAGGAAAGTTTTAAAAATTAAAACCAAGTTTTAAAATTTAAAAACTTCTCTTCTAAAATTTCCTTTTTTAACATGGTTACAAAAATAGAAAATTTATAATTTTAAAACTTCTCTTCATTTTTCCTTAAAACCATGAGGATGGTTAAAAAAGGAAAGTTTTAAAACTTTTAAATTTTCTTTTAAACCATGTGACCTAATTTAAATAAGAAAATTTTTATATTTTAAAATCTCTCTTTTAAAATTTGTAGATATTTACAAAGAGAAGATTTTAAAAATTCAAAACACCCCTCCTTATTTGAAATATGTGGCCGGCACCCTTCAAACTTCTTGTGGCCGGCCACCTTAAGGAGATTATGGTCTGCCCCTTTGGCTTGGTCACCAAGTCATGGGCCGACCCCTTCTTGGACACCAAGATGTGCTTTTCATGAGTGGATTAGAGGCATTAATGAGGCTACGACAGAGACCTAGAGGAGAAATTGGTTTTGGTCTTCCGACGAGCTTGAGCATCCCGTGTTCACCCCGAACACACAACTCAAGTTCATCAATAATAACTCATTCCACTAGAGAGTTATTATTGCACTACCGCACCAATCCCAAATTACATTATGGGCTCCTTCTTATCATCAGTGTGTTAGTCTCCCTGTATTTAAGATATAGAATGCCCATTAATTTAATGAGTTACTGACAACTCATTTAATTAATATCTAGTTCCAAGAGAAGTACCACTCAACTTCATCATCATGTCAGACTAAATCCACCTGCAGGGTTTAACATGACAATCTTTATGAGCTCCTCTTAGGGACATTCTCAACCTAGATAACTAGGACACAGATTACTTCTATAATCAACAACACACACTATAAGTAATATCATTTCCCAACTTATCGAGCCTATTGATTTATCGAGCTAAATCTCACCCTTTGATAAGTTAAAGAAATAAATACTAAATATATGTGCTTGTTATTATATTATAATTAAGAGCACACACTTCCATAATAACTAAGGTCTAGTTCTTTTATTAAGTCAGTATAAAAAGAACTTACCTAAAATGGTCCTACTCAATACACTTAGAGTGTACTAGTGTAATTTATTAGGAAAGATAAACTAATACCTAATTACACTATGACTATTCCAATGGTTTATTCCTTTCCATCTTAATCATGGGCAACTGTTTATAATTTATAAAGAACTGATAACATGATCTTCTGTGTATGACACCACACACCATGTTATCTACAATATAAATTAATTGAACAACTACACTTAACAAATAAATGTAGACATTTGACCAATGTTATTCTTTTATTTCTAAAATAAATGTTTACAAAAGCCAGGCTTTTAGTATACACTCTAACATTCTCATCTTTATTCATTCTTTCATTTTATGACAAGCTTTGAAAATATTTTGATGTGTTACTTTATTTCAACTAGGCATCTTTATTTTCAATAATGAAAAGCTCTAAGAGTGTTTTGATGTGGTACTTTTTTTTTAACTAGATCTTTATATTAGTGTATGACCATTATTCATTATCTCATTTATAAAAAATTCTAAACAATCTTTAATTAGCATCTAATGATACTTTTCATGTGTTTAATATATTAAATAATTAGATTATTCAACCATTAGATTGGATTGGATGGTAGTTACAAGACATGGTCCATTATAATTGTTAGCTTAGGGATTTTAAAAATATGATCACCCCTATCTTCTGTTTCATTTTTTTCTTATTTCTATTGTATTTAATAGTCACCATTTACCATAGGTTCAAAAATTTGGTATGTATTATTCATGAAATTAATTGAATCATGAATACTCATTGGAGGGGAGATTCAATGTCTTATTCAAACACTCCTTCATCAACAAAGGAGTTATGGTGGAGCGAGTTTAAGGTATAATGATTAATTTTATATTTAAAATAAAATTAAATATATATACTCAATTATTTTATTTTATATTCAGCGGACATATAATTGAGACTATCTATGAATTAGAAATTAAGAAGATTTTCAAGAAAAAAATATGGCGATCACATTCGCCATACTCTAAATCATACTAAACAAAGGGGAAAAAGCCACTTTGTATTATAGAGGATAATTGGATTAAGATCAATAATTTTTGGGCAACTAACGAAAGTAAACAACAAGTCAACAGAACAGATTAAATCAATCTTCTAATTCTGGAGACTCATATGCCACATATTCAGGAAGTTCAATTAATATCGATTAGCATAGACGTAAAATAATAAATTTTTAACTCTCCTAATAATTTTTTAACTGTCTCAATAATTTTTTAATATGTGACTATTTTATTATTTCTAATATTATTTTTTTAGATCAAAGATATGGGAAAGGAACCTTCATTCTTAGAAACTTTTGTTGGTGCAACCTTAGGTCAAGGTTGACCTGACTCGAGTTGACCTGACTCGAGTTGTATTTTGATGTTTGACGAGAATAGAAAAGTTCTATTCTGATGTTTGACGAGAGTAGAAAGGTTGTATTCTGATGTTTGACAGAATACAAACTTGGGAGATTGTGGGTGCAATCTTTGGTCAAGGTTGACCTGGTTGACCCAAGGTGAGTCGACCTGATTCGGGAAATCCTGGTGAGTGAAGCCAGGTGAAAGTCCTGGTGAGTGAAGCCAGGCAAGGGAAAGTCCTGGTAAGTGAAGTCAGGCAGTTGGAAAGTTCTGGTGAGTGAAGCCAAGCAAGGGAAATCCAGATAGGTCAAGGTTGACCAGACATCTGGTGAAAAGTCCAAGCAGGGAGCTTGGCACGAGAAAAGTCCAAGTATGGAGACTTGGCATGGAAAAGTCCAAGCAGGGAGCTTGGCACGGGAAAAGCCCAAGTATGGAGACTTGGCACGGAAAAGTCCAAGCAGGGAGCTTGGCACGGGAAAAGCCCAAGTATGAAAACTTGGCACGGAAAAGTCCAAGTATGGAGACTTGGCATGGAAAAGTCCACGCAGGGAGCTTGGCACGGGAAAAGACCAAGCAGGGAGCTTGGCACGGGGAAAAGTCCAAGTATGGAAGCTTGGCATGGGAAGGTCAGAGAGGGCTCGGTAGCTCGTTCTCTGGACCGGACGAAGTCGGAGAGGGCTCGGCAGCTCGTTCTCCGGACTAGGTCAGAGAGGGCTCGGTAGCTCGTTCTCTGGACCGGACGAAGTCGGAGAGGGCTCGGCAGCTCGTTCTCCGGACTAGGTCAGAGAGGGCTCGGTAGCTCGTTCTCAGGACCAGGTAGGGTTTAGGGCTGGGAGCTCTAAACCTGGATCGGTCTGGTGACCGATCCAGTGATACGCTGGTTGACTGATCGGTCTGGTGACCGATCGGCCAAAAAAGTGTTTATTTGTATTTCGATCTGACGAACTCGTTAATCATCTGAAGAAGAAGATCGGGAGAAGAAGATGGACGACGACCCTACTCATTCAGGAGCTCACGACGAGGATCGACATCAACTCTCACAGAGAGTTGGTTGATCGGTCTGGGGACCGATCAGCCTAGGGCCTGATCGGTCCACAGACCGATCAGGGTCCTCCTGGACCGATCAGGTTGGAGCCTGATCGGTCCAGGTCTAGCCGTTGAGAGACAACGGCTAGATTTCTGTGTTGCTCTTTGTCTTCTTCGCAGGTGCAGGGTATAAGGCTGCTACAGGAGAAGAAATAAGATCTCTTGAAAACAACCTTCTTCTTCCTCATTACTACGATTTGAGCTTTGCTGAGCTCCTCCTTGCTGAAGCTTCGTGTGAGCTTCCCTCGACTGGTTGATCAGCTGCTGTTGGCATCATCCGTGAAGTTGCTACTTCATCAACGGACACCAGTCGACGAGAAGAAGGCAAGAAAACTTGGTAGAGTGTATTTACATTCATATTATCCATTGTTTCTTGTTTTATCTCTTGTACTCCTTTATTGCTGTTGCAAAAGAGATTGTGGCGAGGTTTCTCCACCCAAAAGGAGTTTCTATTAGCCGGTTTTCCGGGGTCTCATCCACCGACGGATTGATAGGCTTCGTCCACCTTACGGACACGCCGAGGAGTAGGAGTATCATCTCCGAACCTCATTACATCATCGTGTTTGAGGTTTGATCTTCTCCACTTTCGTTTCTACTCTTTATTTCCGCTGCGCTAACCTAAATTGTAGGAAGAAACGAAAATTTGGGGTCGGCTATTCACACCCCCCCTCTCTAGCCGCATCCGAAGGTCCTAACAACTTTCACCAAAACTTTTATAAAAAAAAAAAAGATAAGTCTTAGAGAGGGACTAGAGCTAAAGTAATGAAGGTTTGAAGTAGTTAAAAATATGTGTTAGTAATTTTTGTTACAATAAATTTATTTTGACTTTGTCATTACAATATAGGAAAAATATGATTAGCTCAAGATAGAATAGAGGAGTTCATGTGTTAGTGAGAAAACTAAGTCATTTGTTGGTAATAATTTAGATTTATGGCTTGAGGCTAGTGACGGACAGAAAGGGGGAAGGATATTGGGAATGAGTTCTTTAAGAAAAAATCATAGAGTTTCCCATATTTCTTTTCCACCCCAATAGCAGTCATGGCTTAGATCAATATCTTGACTGAAGAGGTTTCACATTTGAAGGGCATAATATTAGAAATAGATGAAGAAAAGAGAACTCGAGATACAAAAATGAGAGCTAGAGATGAAGACATTAGAGCTATGTGCCAATAACAAGATTTTGTTATGAGACATCTTCAGTTAAGTTTCACTCAAAGTTATTTTTCTTCTAGTTTTGGTAATAATGGTGGCAACAACGATGATGGTGACACCGATGATGGTGGTGATGGATGTTCTTGTAGGAAATTTATCTCATAATTAATATTTTTAAACATTAATTATTTGATTGTGAATGTTTATTTTTTTAAATTTTTTTTATTAATACTATTATTTTGTTTCAAATAGGATTGATTAGACGTAATGAAAATCAATGTCGGAGTAAGTAAGTATTATTTTTTGTATTTATATATAATAATTTCTTTCTTGTAATCAATCATATTGTTTGTATTTCTATTTTGATGTAGAAAAAAAAAGTATATTGGAAGATGGAGAAGATGATTTGGTTATATTTGGATATTAGATATTTGTTGATGTATGGATTGTTTAAAACTTCTTGTGATGTTTGGATTTTAATGTATGAAATGTTTAGATTGTATGGATATTAGATATTTTGTGATGTTTAGATTTTATGCATGAATTGTTGATTTAATTTAATGTATAGCTTTATTTAGTTAGATCTGATGTGTTGGATAGGATGAGTATGTATTTGATTTACAATTTGATATCTATTTTTGTATTAACTAGATTAAATGCAGAAAATAGTTATTTTTAGATTTTTTTTTTTACATTTTGTGATGAATGATGTGACGAAAATTTTTTCGTCGCAAATCTATCGTAATGTATTGAAAAAAATTACGAGTGATGAATTTCTAAAATTTGTCGCAAAATCTGCGATGAATTTCCAGATTCATCATAGAATCTATAATGAATTTCCAGATTCATCGTAAAATCTGTGACAAATTTCTAAATTCGTTGCAAAATCTACAACAAATTTCTAAATTTGTCACATAATCTGCAATGAAATTTTAAATTCATCATAGAAATTTGTGATGAATTTTCTGATTTGTTGCAGATTCAACGACAAATTTAGAAATTCATCGTAGATTCTGCTATGAATCCATAAATTTGTCACAAAAATCTATGACAATTTTCGAGATATATCGCATATTTGCAACGAATTTAGCTATTAGTCACAGAATTTAGCGACAAATTTCTTAATTCGTCACAAAAAGCAGCAACGAATTTTCAAATTCGTCGGAAAATTTGTGGTAAAAAAAATCATGGCAGATTTGCATTTTTAAATTTTAACTAATTTTGTGACAAAAATAAAATTTATCGTAAATTTTGCGATGAATTTCTTATTTTCGCTGTAAAAATCAGCAACGAATTTAAAAATTGGTTGGAAAATTTGTAATGAAAAAAAAATTTGGCGCAGATATGTGTTTGTAAATTTTATAATATTTCTAACTAATTTTGCGACGAAAATAAAATTCGTCGTAAAATTTGCGATGAATTTCTTATTTTTGTCTAGGTGACTTTTATGTGACAAAAATTTTTTATTGTAGATTTCTTAGCAAATTTTTTTACAATGATTTTTTTTTATAATTTGTCATTAAACTCGTCAAAAAATTAGTTTTTTTAGTGAAATTAAAAAAAAAATCATTATACCTAAAATTTTAGCTATCCCAAATAGATTTTTAAGAGATGACTAGTTTTTCTAGTTTCTTGCTTTAATATTAGTGGTGAGATGGATTTATGACTTCTAAAATGGTAGAAATTATGAATTTATGGGGCACAAGCAACTTCAATCTTTAACTTACTTAATAATGCCCCTATAAAATTGTCACAACCTGATATTTGCAATTAACTTATGAAACATAGTAAACTTTTTAGGGTTCTCGCTTCAACAGTGCAACTCAAATCATAAGTTTATGACTAAAAAAAACATTAAAATTCTTAAATTTATAATGTGACAAAATCATTTACAATCAAAATATACACACACGTATACACAAGAACACAGCCGCTACAGACAAACACTACGGATGTTCCGTCCGGACATGAGGAGGGATGCATCTCGAGTGAATCAGAGGTGCCCTGTCCCGAGTGAGTCCGAACTCCTCTCCTAAGTCCGGATATATATATATATATATATATATATATATATATATATATATACCGTCCCGAGTGAGTCCGAACTCCTCCCCTAAGTCCGGATATATATATATATATATATATATATATATATATATATATAGATATATATATATACCGTCCTGAGTGAGTTCGAACTCCTCCCCTAAGTCCGTATATATATATATATATATAGTATTGATCTTCTGCGCGACGCGCACAGTGCGCGACTGTGCGCGTCGCGCAGGAGATCAATTAATAGCTTTGTTTTTTTTTAGTTTTTTAATATTTTAAATTAAAAAAATCAATTAAAAAATTAACATTTCCTTATATAAATTTCTAATACATTAATATATCCCCTCAACATATTACAATACTTAATAAATACTTAAATTATTTTTTTTTAAAACCAAACACTGTAATCTAATTGGGAAGCCTGAACCCTAGAGGTAAAATAAAAAAAAAATAGCTTTTGTACTATAACCGAAAGTCTGAACCCTAGAACTAAAATCTAAAAAAAAAATAGCTTTGATATTATAACCCAAAGCCTGAACCCTAGAGGTAAAATCTAAAAAAAAATAGCTTTGATACTATAACTCAAAGCCTGAACCCTAAATAGCTTTGATACTATAATCCAAAGTCTGAACCCTAGAGGTAAAATCTAAAAAAAAATAGCTTTGATACTATAACCCAAAGCTTGAACCCTAAAAATAAAATTTTAAAAAAATATTTTAATTATTTTTTTTAATTAAAAAATTTAAAAAAAAAAAAAAAAAACTAAAACCAGTGATATCCTGCGCGCGCACAGTCGCGCACTATGCAGCCGCGCAGAATATCAAATTCGTATATATATATATATATATATATATATATGTTAGCCTACGAATTTTTATCTACAGAATGGTACGGATCATCCGCCACGTCATTTTTTTTTTCATAAAATCTTTTTCTCTTCTCTATTTTTCTTTCGTTCTCGCCGAACCGAAGCAGCTCACTGCGCCTCCTCGCGTGCACGCCTCCCGCTCTGTAACGCTCGCCCCTCCACTACTACCTTAGGAAGGACGGGGTTACTTAAAACATACATATATGCATAAATATATATATATAAAATCATGGCAGCGAAAGTATATATATATATAAAAAGAAAACTAACTACTGATCATGCTATCATAAAAGCATACTACAAAAACATGACATGTGAGGTATAAAATCATGTAACATAATAAACGTGTCAACATGCCAGTGCATATAACTTGATTCAATATTTACTACTTGCAACATCATCATCTTACTACAGCACAAAACATGAAACATAAGCTCACATCAAGTATAAACCATCCAAAAGTATCTAGTAGGAAAAATAGTTCATAAGCAAAGCTTAGAGAATGAATAAGTCTTGAAATATAAAATATATCTTCTTTCCACCATGCCACTTCCACACACATCCTTGCCCTTCCTACTGCTCCCTTTAGTTTAGCCATTCTTTTCCTTTCTCTGCAATACAAGGAAAAGTAAAACTATAAGCACATAGGCTTAGTAAGATCCTTTCCTACTCACAAAAAAACCATGAATCATAAATTAAACATATAGTAGTGACATGTTCATTTATTCAACCTATAACTTGAACATTTACATGCTAGCATAAAGTAGTGGCATACTCACTTAATCCAATCATAACATAACTGTAAGACCGATGCGGCCGACTAGAAGGGGGGGGGGGGGGGGTTGAATAGCCCTGAAAAATCAAACACAACCCTTTCTCGTACGATTAAACTAACACATAAAAAATAGATTAAACAGAAAATAAAGCATAAAAACGAGGCACCGAATTTGACTTGGTTACAACCGGGGAGGTTGTTAATCCAAGGATGAAGATCGCACTAAGAGCTCCTTCAGGCGGAGAAGCCTCGTTTACAGCAGTGTAAGCACAGAAAAACAGAAGCTAATCTAAACAGTGGAAGCACACAAGTGTTATTTACAATTTCTGAACTAATGAAGAGCTTCTGGACCAAGGCTATATTTATAGCCTTGGTCGGGCGCCTGGAAGGTTCCACAGGATAAATTTTATCCCCAACGTTCGGTCGAGATAATTCTCGATCTGGTCAAAATCACTGTTGGCGCCCGGAAGGGTTCCGGCGCCCGGACTGGTTCGCGGACCCAAACGTCAACACATGACTAGGACCCTTTCATCACTTTGGAGGTTCGAGTGCCCGGATCATCTTGTCCAAGAGCCTGGACATTCCGAGCGCCCAGATCAGTCATCCTCGTGCTTACTATTTGGCGCCTTCTCCGGTCACTGGCTTCGTCTCCGGTCTCTTGGGTGATACTCTGACCTTCTAGAGTTGAGCTCACTTGAACCTAACTTTGGCCTTCTCCTCGAGCAGGCTTCCTCCCGTCTTCTCATCCCTCTAACGTTGTGCACATCCTTCTCGTCCGCTAGTGTACTCTTCGACAGTACCTCGTCCCTCGTATGCACTGAGCCCGTCGACTCCCTTCCTGTGCCATCCTTCTTACTAGCTATATTTTCCACTCGACTACTTGTGTTCCTAAACCTCTGCACACTTAGACACGGATTAAATACACATGATCTACCTTAACTTGGTGTGATCAACCCAAGTTAAGCTAGGATTAAAATAGACATAAAATTGAATTAAGTAAATTAACTTAAATTGCAATTTAAGTGCAAAAAGATAGAAAAAAAAATTAAATCTATCTACCTCCCCCTAGACTTATACTTTCCCTTCTCCCCCTTTGATCACAAAAAAAATGGGGTTCCAAGAAAAATAATCTAAGGGTTAAAGACTTAGAAAAAGTATTTCTAAAAAAATCTAAGTTTTTAAGAAATTTAGAAAAAAATTTCTAAGTAATTAAAGCTGAGATTTCTAGTTTCAAGAAAAAAGTTCTTAACTTAGGAAAAAATAATTTTTGAGAATATTTCTAAGTATATAAATAAAATCCAAAAAAAATTCTAAGTAGGTAATTTGAAATAAAATGTTTTGAATAACCTTTTTCAAGCACTAATTAATTCTTGTATTAATGCTTCATTAGTAAGTTAATTAAATATTTATTTCAATATTTTGGCTTCCAGGTCGTGGCGAGGCACTAGGCCTTCTTGGTTATTGGAGCAACAACCACTTCCTTAGACAAAGACTCATAAAGAAATTCTTTATTTAATTTTCTCACTTAAAGCGCTAATTTTACTTTTAAAATTAATTTAAGCATGATTTAGGAACCCAATATAGGTTCCAACCTACTGGATTAACTAAAACGTTTTTAGGGACATATTTTCTAGAGATATTTTTAATTTGTCCCTGGTGATATCTATAATACCAATTCAAATTATTGAACCTTCTAAAATTGGTTTTAGATGAGCAAGCAGAGTTTTTCAAATTTTCTACTTGAAAAATTAAATTTTGAATTTCTAATTTTAATTTTTCATTTTCTAAATTTGATTTATCTAGCATTTCTAACGGACAAGATGTAGCTAATATTGCTTTTAAGTCTTTATTTTCATTTTCTAATTTGCAGCAATCTTTTGTTAAAATTTTAATGAATTTAAACATTTTATTAGGAGGAAGAGATCGTACCTCACTTACCTTGTCGATCTCGTTGTCGGTTTCTCCCCCTGAACTGCTGCTCTCTTGGACGTGGCTCCCCCTTCATTGATGCTTTCGATGCTCATTTCGAAGAGCTTGATTCGCAATCGTCGTCTTGATGACTCGCCATTAACGCGAGCCCGGAGAACTCCTTGACTTCGATTCCGACGACGTATCGTCCCACGTCGCTTTTAGGGCCTTGCGATTTTGGATAGGCTTCTTACCCTTGTCCTTCCCGTTGTTCTTGATTTTGGGCAATTGTCCTTGACGTGCCCTTCTCCATCGCAATGGTAGCAGCGGATGGTTCTTTTCTTTCTTCCCTGCGGATGGTTAGATTTCCTAGATTTACAAATATTTTTAAATCGTCTTACCATCATTACCATTTCCTCGTCGTCGAGAGAAGATTCGACTCGGGTTCGTCTCTCGAAGCTTTAAAGCGACATTATTCTTGGGCTCCTTCGGACCTGCACATCTTGACTCATGCACTTCAAAAGTTGAAAAGAATTCGTCTAATGAAATTTTTTCTAGATCTTTTGAAATGTAAAAGGCATCTACTAGTGATGCCCATTTTGAATTTCTAGGAAAGGAATTTAGGGCATACCTTAGCGAATCTCGGTTACTTACCTCTTCTCCGAGATTTGTAAGTCTGGTGATGAGTTCCTGAATCCTCGAGTGTAGATGTGCAATTGTTTCACCTTCTTCAAATCGGAGGTTTGTAAGCTGGTTACGAAGTAAA
This sequence comes from Zingiber officinale, assembly GCF_018446385.1. Lineage (NCBI taxonomy): Eukaryota > Viridiplantae > Streptophyta > Magnoliopsida > Zingiberales > Zingiberaceae > Zingiber > Zingiber officinale. Next base: position 93,963,867 of record NC_055996.1, read on the forward strand.
TCCCGTCTTGCAAGTTTGTCTTCGGATGTTCCTTCGTGTAACTCAAGGAATTTCTCCCAAAGCTCCTTTGCTGAGTTATAGGTACCGACTCGATTGACTTCTTGTGTTGGAAGTACACTTAGCAGATGAAATTCTGCTTTCTTGTTTGCCACGTGGTCAGCCTGCTCCTTCTTTGACCATTGATTTCTTGCTTTGCCCTCTGGTGCTTCATAGCCAAATTCCATTGTTAGTAATAAATCATAATCTGTTTCAAGAAATACCTCCATTCGCTTTTTCCAGCTAGCGAAGTCCCCTTCGAATTTTGGTGCGTGGATGTTGGATCCGGCCATCTTGTTGCTTCGTTCGGCGGTTAGTCCTCCTGAAGCGCCTCGGCTCTGATACCACTTGTAAGACCGATGCGGCCGGCTAGAAGGGGGGGTTGAATAGCCCTGAAAAATCAAACACAACCCTTTCTCGTACGATTAAACTAACACATAAAAAATAGATTAAACAGAAAATAAAGCATAAAAACGAGGCACCGAATTTGACTTGGTTACAACCGGGGAGGTTGTTAATCCAAGGATGAAGATCGCACTAAGAGCTCCTTCAGGCGGAGAAGCCTCGTTTACAGCAGTGTAAGCACAGAAAAACAGAAGCTAATCTAAACAGTGGAAGCACACAAGTGTTGTTTACAATTTCTGAACTAATGAAGAGCTTCTGGACCAAGGCTATATTTATAGCCTTGGTCGGGGCGCCTGGAAAGGTTCCGGGCGCCCTGGGGGGGATAAATTTTATCCCCCAATGTTCAGATCGAGATAATTCTTGATCTGGTCAAAATTACTGTTCCGAGCGCCCCGGATGGGTCCGGGCGCCCCGGTCAGTTCCGGGCGCCTCGGACCCCGAAAGTCAACACAGTTGACTTTTTCATCCGGGCTGGTTCAGTCCGCTTTGGTCCGGTTCTTCCGCTCCGGCTCCGCTCGTTTGGGTGATCTCGGCCTTCGCTCACCCGACCCAACTTCCGGTCTTCTCGGCGTGCTTCCCTCGGCTTCTCGTCCCTCGGAATTGCGCGTGTTTCCTTCTCGTCCGACGGTGTACTCATCAGTCTTCGTCCCTCGGTCGTCGACCTTCTCGCTAGCTGCGTCTCTTGCTCCCCGAGCAATCTTCCGCTCCGGCTTTCGTCCCTCGGAACCACCGCGCGCTTCCTTCTCGTCCGCCGGTGTACTCTTCCGCAGCGCCTCGTCCCTCGGACGCACAGCGTGCCGTCCTTCTCGCTAGCTGCGTCTTCCACTCGAGTACCTGTGTTCCTAAGCTCCTGCACACTTAGACACAAGGTTAAATACACAGGACCTAACTTAACTTGTTGATCACACCAAAACAACCTTGGGGTTCCAACAATAACATGGGAGAGCATAAGCATAAGGTAATAGCATGTTCATCTAGGCATCATAAACCTATCTTAAAGAGCATAAATCATAGCATATGGAAGCATAATCATATATAGCATGAAACATCTCAAGAGAGCATCTACCTAAAGCATAAGAAATCATATAGCATGAGATATGTAGATGCAAGATGTTCTTTTGAAAACATGTATCATGTAGCATGAAGTGAATATATGCGAGAAGTTCTTTTGAAAACATATATCATATAAGTACCTAAACATAATTTCAACATGAGGGCCCGACTTTGTACCTCATACATATATAAATGCGCGCATCCTAAGTAGATCTAAGTTAGCTAATCTTGAACCTACTAGGAACTAGGCCCGTTTCATTGACCATCGACCTAGGGGCAACTTAGGAGTCCATCCCTTTTACTAGGCCCGTTTCATAGACCATCGACCTAGAGGCAACTTAGGAGCACATCCCTGGTACAAGCCATACAAAAGTAAAATAGCATACATGTTTCTTGTCATAGCATAGCATATCATATTTCTTGTCATATCATGAAGAGTGCTCTTAGTCCCAACTTAAGGGAAGCATCTCTTAGGCCTTTCATCTTACATAAGCCTTGCATAAACATAACATGATGTCATAAGGTGCACATAGCATATAACATAGCATGTAGAGTCATAACATGATGGCATGAAGTGCACATGACATATAACATATCATAGGAATCATAACATGATGGCATGAAGTGCACACAACATATAGCATATCATAGGAATCATAACATGATGGCATAAGTGCACCTAACACATAGCATATCATAGAAAGTCATAACATGATGGCATGAAGTGCACATAACATAAACCCTAGCTTTCTTAGTTTGGCCGAAACTTACAAGCCATGGTTCTTGGTTTTTTTCAAGCAACATCTAAGCATGAAACTTTAACTAAGATCACACCATATATAACATAGCAAGTGAGACCCTTAGCAAGCATAAATGAGCTCCTAACCCTAATTTCCAAACCTTGGCCGAAACATACAAACATGATTATGGGTTATTCAAGCAACATTTAAGCATGAAGACCTTAAACTAACATCATATCACTACAAGAAAAATCCTCATAGACATAGGTGGAACAACAACGGTTTTAAGCAAAAACCGATGTCTTTGAGTATTTTACACCGATTTTTCCAAAAACTGGTGTCTATGAGCGCAGATTTTCGCTCATAGACATCGGTTTTTTAGTTGATGTCTATGAGCGCCTTTTTTTTTGTTAATAGACACCGATTTTAACACCGGTTTTTAAAACTCGGTGCTAATGAACCAAAAAAAAAAATTTAAATTTTTTCACCAGCCAAAATTTACAACACTTAACAAAGTTCCCTCCAAACCTAAACCAATATCGTGCCCCTTCTCTCAGCCTAAACCTAAACCTAAACCTCCGACCATCTCTCTCAGCCTCATCTCCCTCTTCCCCTTCCTGGATCGACGCCCCTTCCTTCTTCCCCTTCCTGGATCGACGCCTCTTCCTCTCCCGAGCAGGATCAAAACCACCTGCTTCGGTCCTAAGCAAAATCGCAGCATAAATCGTTCTGTTCTGCCTCCTCATCTGATCCTCTCTTCCTCCTCCTTCCTCTCTTCGCTCTTCCCGGCTAAGGTAGGGGCCGACGAGATCCGAACAGCGAGAGGATGCCCACGACCACCATGGCACGGTTGGTCGGCAACGTGAGGGAATCCGAAGGAAGAGAGAACAACACCGAGATCCAGGAGCTCGCTCGCTTTGTCGTCGACGAGCACAACAAGAAACAGGTCTTGCACTCCTCCTAATTACTATTTTTTTTCTCTCCCAAAATTGGGGCTTTTTCTCCGGACCAATGTTTTTCGATCTATCGATGTGCAGAATGCGCTTTTGGAGTTTGCGCGTGTTGTGAAAGCGAGGGAGCAAGTTGTCGCTGGAACTCTGCATCACTTGACGATGGAGGCAGTTGAGTGAGGGGAGAAGAAGATTGATGGAATCGTTATTTTGGTGCCGTTATTTTGGTGTTCATTATTGTGCCGTTATTTTGGTATGCCGGAATCGTTAATATGGTCCCTGCGCTACCGTGCGCTCAGTCCTGGTGACGACCTAGGACACGAATCGGGTCTCCAAGGTTGGAAGACCTCCGCCGCAAGGAAGGGAGCGAACTGCCAAAGCCCGAGCTACATCGCCGCCAAGCCCATGCTCCGGTAGCTTTCTCACAGGCGGCTCTTCTGAATTCCGAAGACCTTCGTACATCCTGACTCTCATCCTACTGATCTGCCAAAGGGGGCGTTGCATGCCCCCGCCTCCGCTGAAGTAGCACGGCCTGAGTCGAACCCTTACATCGCTCGCTCACCCGCCACTAACTCTTCCTCGTCGACAAGTATTAGCTTTTTCCCCATCTTAAATTTGCTTGGCAACGAGTCTATCTTCTTTTAAGTTAGCTTCTGATTGTGAGGTTTTCGAATGGTTAGGTATAGCGGAGACTGTGAAGACCGTGCTTAAGAGATGGGGAAAAAACTCATGGAGTCGGCGAAGAAAGCTGAGGACTTGTCTAAAAATACATGGCAGCATCGTGAGCAACGCTTTACCTGATTTTATACCTCGTTCATATTAGCTCTGTAAATATCGATTGGAGTTCAGGTTAAAATATTGCATATACCTCGTTCATATTAGCTCTATAAATATCGCCGGGTTATTGGGGACTCGTCTGATGGACTACTTGATTATGGGGGCGGACAGTGTCATCGTGGTGGACAATAGATTCATGGGGAGGAAGGAGAACGTGCTACACCATTTGGGGAATCCCAACTTCGAGATCATTCGCCTTGATTTGGTGCATCCTCTGCTCTAGGAGGTGGATCAGATCTATCATCTTGCCTGCCCCGGATTGCCGGTCCACTACAAGTTCAAATCTGCGAAGACGATCATATCCTTTTCTCATCCTCCATTCCTTTACCATCGCTTTTCATATACCAGCGATAAAGATGGATCATTTATCCTTTCTTCATTCTTTGTTGATTTGATTTTGTTGCTCAAAAAGCCCAACCTTGTTCTTTTTGGATTTATATTGATCTTTTCATTTTATTATCTTTTTCTAAAGAAATTTATGTCTAGTAAAAAAACATTGATTTTAACACCATTTTGTATTCTCTCTTCATTTCTAAAGACTACTGTGTTTGAGTAATGGTGGTTCAGGCTTGTTTAGGTGAGATGCTAACATCCTCTTTTAATTTATATGCAAGAGGAATCAATCGAGCAAAAGGAGGAACAGATGATGATTCCTGTTACTTGTGTAATGCCTTAATTCACTATATTTTTTCTAGCTTGGCCAAGTGAGACAGCACCAGGTTTCTTGTCACAAGCACCGGTGAAGTGTATGGTGATCCCCTCCAACATCCACAAGTTGAGATCGACTGGGGCAATGTCAATCCAACACTCATTTTCCTCAACCACTTTGGTGAATTTTCTCTTCACTTGTTTGCCTATTGAAAATTGATGTCTTGGACGGAATGCTTTCTTGCATTTTTGTGTTCGGAGTTGCTATGATGAAGGTAAGCTGTGATGCAACTAATATTTTTTTTTGAAGGTTCTTATCTAGGATGTTGAATTGCAACCCAATAGCCATCCTATGTTGGGAGCTAATGGATCCTGTCCAGATTTGGTTAGTCAATAGTCAAAAGACAATTATTTCATGGATACATATGGATGTTCATCTTAATAAAAAGGTTACATATTTCAGATATTGACAGAACATTAACTGAATGTGGAATTTGCACTAGCTGTGTCCTACTGAGCCTTTTGTGCTTTCTAGAGGTCCTTACTTGTCTCTTTAAGAATTTGCATAGGTTGATACAAACAAATCTTAATGAAGTATTTATGTCTATACGTCATAATATATGGACACTTTTTTAGTTTCATCTTATTCTATTTTACTTTTTTTTTCTAATAACATACTCTTTGATGCAAGGTCGAGAAAGCTCATACTACCGACCTTCATTGTGTGGACTGGAACCCCCATAATCAAAACTTATTTTGACTACGTATATTCTTGATGTTTATTTGTTCCCATTCTATAACCTCTGCTGGTTCTTAGGCAGTATTTTGTTGCTTTCTCCTATAAACATGATGTCTTGAGTTTGTGAGTCAGTGATTATATGCAGCCTTAGCATTTCTTTATCTATGATCATATTTTTTCTTAGGTTTGTTGATAAGTCTGTGCATATGTTTGATCAACGTAACCTAACTTCTGGTGGTGTTGGTGCACCAGTACACAAACTTGATGGTCACAAGGCTGCTGTTCTCTATGTTCAGGCATGCTATATTACTATATTATTAGCATTGGAATACTTCTGTTAACTGTTGCTATAACTTACTGTCCTTTTGACTTTATTCCAGTGGTTTCTTGACAAAACATCAATTTTTAGAAGAGCTGCTGAGGATGACTTCCTCAATATATGGGATTATGAAGGTATTTGTTTATCTATAATGAAGGTTTTGGAAAGTCATTTTCCCATATTTTTTTTTAGGCGAGTCTTTAAAGACAATAGAGGACGACACTCGTCTTCTGTCCATGTGATGATGCCATTCATGCTCAACACTAAAGGCATTTTTTTTGGTGAAATAAGCATCACTGCAATCTTCCATCGCCTCCATTGTCGGGGTTGTTAATTTTAATATAATTGACCTTTATCATGTTAATCGTGATGTGTTTGTCTTAATTATTTAGGTTTAACTATATGGATCTTATCTTTCCATTGAGCTATATGCAATATTTTATCACTAGGAATATTGAAATTAATTGATATTAGCTCTGAGTGTACAGCCTACATTAACTTTTTTGGATTTTTCAGGTTAAATTATTTATATCCTATCAAAAAATTTATGAGGAGATAAATAAACAAATTTTACATTCCAACTTTTACCAAAATCTATACTGACAATTTTGTTTCGACAAATGGAATTAGGACAGTATATTTCACTATATGCCCACATCATGCTACATCAAAAGTTCATAAGTACTTGTTTGTGTTCTTGATTCAATGGGGGGTTTTAATGCATTAGTGAATACAGTTTTTTTCCATTAGATATTGTCCTTTCTGATACTTTGGCTTTCATATGCCTTCTCTACACCTGTCAACATCCACACTTCCAATCAAAACTTAACACTCTTAATTTGATAGCATGTAAACGTTTGCAAAAAAACACCCTGTTGGACACAGATCGACACCCATACTGGATGGATACTCTTACTATGATCCAAGTAAATTCTCACAATACAAAAAGCATTCGATGTTTTGTTTCACAAGAGTGAAAACTAGTTGCTTCTACTTAATATGTACATGGTTTATGCATATGGCTTAGGTGAAAAGGAGAAAAGAACCCACACAAATTGGGACGAATTTAGCTCTGACATAGCATGTACAGTAGCTTAGGGATGACCTTAAGTAATTCGCACAACATAAAACACATGAATTAAACAACCCATATTAATTGACCTACATCCCATTAAAGAAAATTTATATGTTGACTTAAGCAATCCTTATGCAACCATTAATGAGTGTAGCATTCTCTCATTTCATAAGCTTATATGGTTGCTTTATTTGCCTAAAATAAGTTTATTCAAATGGCATCACTTTGCTTTATGATTTGGAGATTTGTTTAACTCCTATAATCCTTAAGCAACATTAATGAGTGTAGCATTCTCTCATTCCATAAGCTTATATGGTTGCTTCTTCAAATAATCTATTATGTTGATTGCAGTTGTTCAAATATTAATTAACTACTAATTATGATCTTACTCAAACTAATAAATTTATAGAACTATAGAAGTACTATTACCATATGATGATTTGGAAGATACAACTACTATTTATGTTTCTAATATTTATCTGATTCATTTCATTATTTCTATATATTTTGATTAAAGTAAACATAACCAAGAATGCTCATCTTCTTCATGTCCTCTTTACGAGCCCAAAGTGTGGGTGAAGACATGGCTTAATTTCAAACAGGTTGAAGAATTCAAGCATGTTGGCGATCAAGGTAAATCTGGCGTCAATTCTTAGCGATGGATTTGGGTTCAATTCCATCAATAAATAAAATGAAAAACAGTATTTTGAGTATCAAATTTCTATCCTCATCACTGTGCTCTATACAAAAAGATTAATATCATGTTTATGCTATACTGCACTGTAGAATAATCTAAACTAGGTTTTTTTGTTACATGTTTGTGCTGTGTATAGATCTTTACATATTTGTTGCACTTCATATCTTCTTGTGAATGTTTTTCAGTAAAATTATACAACCTGATTGTTTTTCTTATTTATTTGCTAGATCTATGATGTTTTTAATTTTTTATTCATAAAATTGGGTCATCTAGTCAAAGAAATGCCTTAAGGTGTGGTCTATGGTGGGCAGAAAAAATTGATGTTTTTGTCTCAGACTTCACACGATTCAGATCAAGTAAAAATCTTTTGTAAAATTATCAAATGGTCTGAATGATGTCAAGATAGTTGATAATTAGGACTCTGCATGTGTGGCATTACAGTAGTTAAAGATGGCATAACATTGTCTAGAGATGGTTTTCCTATAAATCTTTTGGAAATGCACAAATCCGACATCATTTAGGCAAAATGGATAGATATTCTGCATACCTTGTTACAAACATTATGGACATGGTAGCACGATATGACTTGTTTTAGATGACTTCCATATTAGGGAGCATTGAAGTGCAGTGTTGTCTATAATCTTAGTTGACTAACATGTTGTGGAATTCTGAATCAGTTGACACCAATAGTTATGATGCATGACCTGTTGTTGATTTTTCTGTATGAAATAATGGGGGTCTGGTTTTCCTTCTCTCGAGAAAGATCAAATTGATTTTCCATTTGGAGATTCTTGTTTTTGAATTCTGAACCATGATTGGTCACGCCAATTCTATTTTCTTAGCAAAAGCAATTCCTCAATTTCTTTCTGATGGTAATATTCTTGGACTTCTGCAGCATGTATAATTCTTCTGTTTTTGTTCTTTGCTGTAGTTAAGTAGACCAAATGATACTTTTGTTTGACAGATTAGAACAGTGGATATTTTAACTCAGAAAACTAGACATTTGAAGGTGAAAAGCGTGAGATTAGGGAAATGAAAGGCGCAAGAAGAATGGAGCAGGATAGCAAGTTGAATAGATTCTGATTCTCATAATTTAATGTAGCCTCAGCTTGATTTTTGACTCACGATGTTCTACCTTGATGTGTTGTTAAAAGAATGTTCTACCTTGATTTTGATTTCTATTAGCTTTTGATGCAAAAAGAATGTGTGTGTATTTTATGGATACTGTTGTAAGAAGAATATTTATGTAATTTGTGAATATTTGTGTATTTTATGGATCCTGTTGAATGAAGAATATTTGTGTATTTTTTTTTGTTACTGTGGGGTTTTCACTGTTTCGGAAATCAAATTTGTGTTGTTAAAAAATACTGATATTACATCGATTTTCCACCGCTGCAAAATCGGTGTCATTAACTAATATTACATCGGTCGTATACCGCTGCCAAAACTGGTGTTATTAACATATAATATTACATCGGTTTTACACCGTTGATGAAACAGTGTCATTAAGTGATATTACATCGGTTAATAATCGATTTGAACACCGGTGTCGTTAAGTGATACTACACCGGTTTTAACCCGATGTCTAAAATGGCAGACCTTTTACATCGCCTTCATAGACATTAGTCGAAAATGTAATAGACACCGGTAGAAAACCGATGTCTATGAGGGTTTTTGTTGTAGTGTATAATGGATTGCACATCATGAAGAATCACAAGCTAGCATAGTTTAGGTCTTAAATTTCCCTTAATCCCTTTATCTCTTCTTGGCCGAAACCCTAAGAGTATGGTGCTAGTTTCTAAGCAATATAAAGCATGAAAAATTTTAGACTAACAACATATAATGGGTTACACATCACAAGGAATCATAGTAAGCATAGTTAGGTTTCTAAATTTCCCTTAATCCTTTTTATTCTTTCATGGCCGGAACTTTAAGGGAGCATGATCTAGATTTTTAAGCAACATAAAACATGAAAACTTCACACTAACATCCTATAGTGGTTATACATCATAAGGAATCATAAGCAAGCATAGTTAGGTTTCTAATTTCCTCTAATTCCTTTTTATCTCTTCTTGGTCGAAATCTATATGGTAAGATCCTAGGTTTTCAAGAATTCTTTAAGCGTAGAAACATGTAGAAGCTACTTGTACTGTAGGTGACGGGAATACTTACATCCTCTCGCTTTATTTACTAAGAGAATACCCTTATCTCGTGAAACTTTCCTAGGAAGAAGACCTTAGCTTGGTTCGACAATGGTGAGGAAGGAGGGCTTGATTTCGGTGGAGAGGAGGAGGAAGGAGGAAGAGGGAAGCAAAAATGAAGTTTTCCTTTCCCATTTTCCTATTTATTCTCAATGAGGAGAAGAAGAGAAAATGATCTTTCCTTCCCTTAGCTCTTTATTCCTATTCATTCTAATGAAAGGAAGAAGACAATTTAAACTTTTCCTTCTAAGTGAAGGGAGTCTTTCCTTACCTTTAACTACCATGTCCCCTTCCCTTCTAACAGCACACCCCTGCTGGGGCTACTGGTTATCACATACATGCATCTAACAAGAGGTCCAAGGTTCAAACCTTGGTCATGCCTCTTTTTGGTTCTATTTTTCTTTTATTTTGGAAAAAATCCATATAAGGCCTATTCTAATTCATGCAATAATTCATATGAAATCATTAGAGATCCTATGGGTATTACAGTCCCCCATACCTCATAAAAGTTCATCCTCGAACTTAAAATAACTCTGGGTACTTTTGTTTCATATCATCTTCGCGTTCCCAAGTGGCTTCTTCGAACCGTTGATTTTGCCACAGGACCTTTACTAAGGGCACCTCTTTGTTCCTTAGTCTTTTGACATCTCGATCTAATATCTGAACCGGTCGGCTCTCATAACTTAGGTCCTCTTGAACCTGCACTGTCTGTGGTTCGATCACTAGGTCTGTGCGAGGAATACATTTCTTGAGCATTGAAACATGGAACACGTTGTGAATTGCCGACATCTCTGGGGGCAGCTCTAGTTTGTAAGCTACCTTGCCGACCCTTCTCAGAATCTGATAGGGTCCCACATAGCGCGGGCTTAGTTTTCCCTTCTTTCCGAATCTCATCACTCCTTTCATAAGAGCTACCTTGAGAAATACTGAATCCTCGACACTGAATTCCAACGGCCTACGTTGCTTATCTGCATAGTTCTTCTTCGGACTCTGAGCAGTTTCTATTCTTTGGCGGATGTCCTGTATAGCACGGGTGGTGTTGTCAATGAAATCTGTTCGGAATCCCATCTCCTTCTTTTCGCCACCTTCGTACCAACATATAGGGGATCTACATTTCCTCCCGTACAAAGCCTCGTAAGGCGCCATTCCAATAGTAGCCTGGTAGCTATTGTTGTAGGCGAATTCTACTAAGCATAGATATCAGCACCAACTCCCCTTAAAGTCTAAGGCGCAAGCTCGTAACATATCTTCTAGTACTTGGTTCACCCTTTCTGTTTGTCCGTCGGTCTGAGGGTGGAAGGCAGTATTGAACAATAACTTCGTACCGAGAGCCTTCTGAACACATTCCCAGAAATGTGAAACAAAGCGACCATCTCTATCAGAAATGATGGTCTTAGGAATCCCATGTAATCTAACAATTTCCCTGACATATAATTGAGCCAGTTGCTCAATTGAGTAGGTCATCTTGTATGCTAGGAAGTGAGCGGATTTCGTCAATCTATCCACGATTACCCATATAGCATCATAACCGTTCGTCGTTTTGGGTAGTCCAGAGATGAAATCCATAGATATGTCCTCCCATTTCCATTCTGGAATCTGAATTTGCTGCAGTACTCCTCCAGGTCTCTGGTGTCCTGCTTTAACTCTCTGGCAGGTCAGGCGGGTACTGACATACTGAGCCACGTCTCTTTTCATACCGAACCACCAGAATTTCTTTTTCAAGTCTTGGTACATTTTGGTGGATCCAAGATGCATCGCATAGGGTGTTGCATGGGCTTCTTCCAGTATCTTCTTTCGTAACTCTGGATCGTCGGGAATACATAAGTGGTCCCTGAAGTATAATACTCCACTGTCAACGATACGGAATCCGTCATTCTTTCCTTCTAAGCTCTCTTGCTTGATCCTTTGGATGCTTGGGTCACAGGTTTGCTTCCCTAATATATCGTCAAATAGCGTTGGTGCTATTGTCAGGGTAGAGAGCTGTCCGGACATATTTTCGACCTCGTAACACATAATTCCCCTTGGCTTCCCAATAAACTCAAACATCGGCTCTGCTTCAGGCCGAAAGATCACTTTTCTTTTTCGGCACTCGATCGAAGCACCGTACATGCACAGGAAATCCATGCCCAATATAATATCATAATCCTGCATGTCAAGCACTATCAGGTCGCAATAGAGTTCTCTGTCTGCAATTCTGATGGGTGCGGCTCGCAGCATATGAGTAGATGGCATTACTTCTCCCGAAGGCAGGGTCGTTAAGAACTTGCAGTCTAAGGCTTGTGGTGGCATGTCTATCTTCCTTGTGAAAGGTGTAGAGACGAATGAGTGCATTGCCCCAGTATCAAATAATACAGTAACATGCTGACTGAAAATAAATATCTGACCTGTGACAACCGTAGACGCATTCGCCACGTCTTCCTTGGTGAGGGAGAAAATCCTAGCATTCGTTGTAACTGGCGGGGCTTCCAATCTCCCTTGGCTTATCTGAGAGCCTTCTATCGCAGTCTGCATCTGGTGCAGCTGTGAGGGAGCACCTCGGTTCTGGACATACTGCTGAGGAGGTGTCTGAACCTGAGTAGGGTAGTTTCTGGCCATATGTCCTTCCAATCCACAGTTGTAGCACCTATTTGTGCTTATACGGCATATCCCTGGATGCTTCTTCCCACACGTGGTACACTGAGGGAACATGGGTTGTTTGCTCACTGGACCACCCTTAGAGTCGTTCCATTGTTTTCTCTTGCAACTGTGGTTTCCTTTCCAGTTGGCTCTGGTATGTTGAGGTTTCTGTCCTCCTGACTGGGCTTGACTCTTGCCCTCATTCAGCGCCTTCAGATAGTGTTCAGTGATTAAGGCACTGCTGATTAGCTCTTATGCAGTCTACGGTCTATTAACTCCGCCGGCCACGTTCAGAGCTATTTCGGGTCTGAGCATCTTCAGCATGAGTCTGACCCTTTCTCTTTCTGTACTGACCAGCTCTGAGCATAGGCACGCTAGTCGGTTGAATCTCTTCACTGCTTCATTAACTGATAGGTCACCTTGCCGGAATTCGGTGAACTCGTCGTAGTGCTTGTTAGTCACACGCATGTGGAAGAATTCTTCGAAAAATTCAGTTTCGAAGTCCATCCATCTCATTTGATTTACTTGTCTCTTTGCTTTGACTCTGTCCCACCACATTCTGGCATCACCCGTAAGGCAGAACGATGCACACTTGACTTTCTCATGTTTTGGCCAGTCCAATAGTTCTACTATGCTCTCCATAGTCTTGAACTAGGCTAGAGCGTCCCATGGTTCGCAGTTACCAGAGAAACCTTCTGGCTTCAGCCTCTGCCACTGAATTAGGTACGCCTCTTGTCGAACCACTGGGGCAGGGCCTACCGGTGGTACTGGTGTCGGTGGTACTGGTACAGCTGTAGGTACGACTAGCATTGCATTCTGATTCACTGGTGGGGTAGCAGGGTTCCCCTGCTGATTCATCAGAGCATTAATCACCTGCTGATGTTCTGTAACTTGACGTTGGAGCTCGGTAATTACATGCATCAGATCAGGTGGGGGTACTGTCTCATCAGCTCTGGTATTGCGTCTTCTAGTCATTCTTATCTTCATCAACAACAACAAGGCTAGCATAAGATTACCATTCTAACCTATGCCCATGCATACTTAGACTAAAGTATTTCTTATCATAATTAAAGAATAGAGTAAGCATGCATACTAAAGCATTCCTTATCATAATTACAAGAAATAGGGTAGGCATGCATACTTAGATTAAAGCATTTCCTTATCATGCATAAAAGAAATAGAGTAGGCATAAAGATGGCATAGAAATTCTTACTTGGAGCGGCAGGATGGAGGCTTGATGCGTGTGTAGTGGAAAGGCGGACCTGCTCAGATACCAAACTGTAACGCCCGTCCCTCCACTACTACCTTAGGAAGGACGGGGTTACTTAAAACATACATACATGCATAAATATATATATATAACCATGGCAGCGGAAGTATATATATATATATATAAAGAAAACTAACTACTGATTATGCTATCATAAAAGCATACTACTAAAACATAGCATGTGAGCTATAAAATCATGTAACATAATAAACGTGTCAACATGCCAGTGCATATAACTTGATTCAATATTTACTACTTGCAACATGATCATCTTACTAAAGCACAAAACATGAAACATAAGCTCACATCAAGTATAAACCATCCAAAAGTATCTAGTAGGAAAAATAGTTCATAAGCAAAGCTTAGAGAATGAAAAAGTCTTGAAATATAAAATAGATCTTCTTTCCACCATGCCACTTTCACACACATCCTTGCCCTTCCTGCTGCTTCCTTTAGTTTAGCCATTCTTTTCCTTTCTCTGCAGTACAAGGAAAAGTAAAACTATAAGCACATAGGCTTAGTAAGATCCTTTCCTACTCACAAAAAAACCATGAATCATAAATTAAACATATAGTAGTGACATGTTCATTTATTCAACCTATAACTTGAACATTTACATGCTAGCATAAAGTAGTGGCATACTCACTTAATCCAATCATAACATAACATGGGAGAGCATAAGCATAAGGTAATAGCATGTTCATCTAGGCATCATAAACCTATCTCAAAGAGCATAAATCATAGCATATGGAAGCATAAGCATATATATCATGAAACATCTCAAAAGAGTATCTACCTAAAACATAAGAAATCATATAGCATGAGATATGTAGATGCAAGATGTTCTTTTGAAAACATGTATCATGTAGCATGAAGTGAATATATGCGAGATGTTCTTTTGAAAACATATATCATATAAGTACTTAAACATAATCTCAATATGAGGGCCCGACTTTGTACCACATACATACATAAATGTGCGCATCCTAAGTAGATCCAAGGTAGCTAATCTTGAACTACTAGGAACTAGGTCCGTTTCATTGACCATCGACCTAGGGGCAATTTAGGAGCCCATCCCTTTTACTAGGCTCGTTTCATAGACCATCGACCTAGGGGCAATTTAGGAGCCCATCCCTGGTACAAGCCATATAAAAGTAAAATAGCATACATGTTTCTTGTCATAGCATAGCATATCATGTTTCTTGTCATATCATGAAGAGTGCTCTTAGTCCCAACTTAAGGGAAGCATCTCTTAGGCCTTTCATCTTACATAAGCCTTGCATAAACATAACATGATGTCATAAGGTGCACATAGCATATAGCATAGCATGTAGAGTCATAACATGATGGCATGAAGTGCACATGACATATAACATATCATAGGAATCATAACATGATGACATGAAGTGCACACAACATATAGCATATCACAGGAATCATAACATGATGACATAAGTGCACCTAACACATAGCATATCATAGAAAGTCATAACATGATGGCATGAAGTGCACATAACATAAACCCTAGCTTTCTTAGTTTGGCCGAAACTTATAAGCCATGGTTCTAGTTTTTTTTCAAGCAACA
Organism: Zingiber officinale; assembly: GCF_018446385.1. Lineage (NCBI taxonomy): Eukaryota > Viridiplantae > Streptophyta > Magnoliopsida > Zingiberales > Zingiberaceae > Zingiber > Zingiber officinale. The sequence continues at coordinate 93,979,038 of NC_055996.1, forward strand.
TCTAAGCATGAAACTTTAACTAAGATCACACCATATATAACATAGAAAGTGAGACCCTTAGCAAGCATAAATGAGCTCCTAACCCAAATTTCCAAACCTTGGCCGAAACATACAAACATGATTATGGGTTATTCAAGCAACATTTAAGCATGAAGACCTTAAACTAACATCATATAATGGATTGCACATCATGAGGAATCACAAGCTAGCATAGTTTAGGTCTTAAATTTCCCTTAATCCCTTTATCTCTTCTTGGCCGAAACCCTAAGAGTATGGTGCTAGTTTCTAAGCAATATAAAGCATGAAAAACTTTAGACTAACAACATATAATGGGTTACACATCACAAGGAATCTTAGTAAGCATAGTTAGGTTTCTAAATTTCCCTTAATCCTTTTTATTCTTTAATGGCTGAAACTTTAAGGGAGCATGATCTAGATTTTTAAGCAACATAAAACATGAAAACTTCACACTAACATCCTATAGTGGTTATACATCATAAGGAATCATAAGCAAGCATAGTTAGGTTTCTAATTTCCTCTAACTCCTTTTTATCTCTTCTTGGCCGAAATCTATAGGGTAAGATCCTAGGTTTTCAAGAATTCTTTAAGCGTAGAAACATGTAGAAGCTACTTGTACTGCAGGTGAGAGGAATGTTAGGAGCAAAAGTAGCTAGAGGGGGGGGGGGGGGGGGAATAGCTCCGCGTTTGCTCGTCGTGCTTCGGCGTGGCTTGTTTCTTCGAAAATGTGCAGCGGAAAATACATAAACAAATCACACAACGCTAACACGGTTGGTTTACTTGGTATCCACCTCACAAGAGGTGACTAGTCCAAGGATCCACACCAACACACACACCCTCCACTAAATAGAACTCTCCTTTATGGTAACTACCAAGGGCGGAGAAGCCCTACAAGACTCAATACAAGAAGAAGAAAAGGTAGTAAAGAAATACAAGCTTACAAGCTTACAATGAGTGCACAAACCCTAACCCTAGTTTCTTCTTCTTGCTTTGATCCGCCTCTTGACTTGGAAGAGCCTCCAAGAACCTTCAAGAACTGGCAATCTCGAGCTTGAGAAGAGCTGTGGAGGAGCTGGTGAAGATCTGAAATGAATCGGTGAAGAAGTGCCGAAGACAACGCTCGCTTGCGGCTCAAATACGACGCAACGGTCGGATCCCAATCGATTCGATTATTCCCAATCGATCGGGGAGGCTTTGGATTGATCCACGGATCGATCCAGAGCACCTCTGTGCTCTGGAAAAATGCACGGATCGATCCAGCGCTTATCGCGCGAAGCAGCAGCGTCCCAATCGATCCACTGATCGATTGAGACCTCTGGATCGATCAACTGATCGATCCAGAGGCTTTCTGTTCGCTGGGAAAGGTCTGGATCAATCCACTGATCGATCCAGCACTTGATTTTTGCCCAAAACTAAGTCCCAATCCTCCCAAACCAACATACGGTCAACCTTAACCTGTTGGTACGTCATGTCTAGCATCTAGTCACTCCCTTGACCTGCTAGAACTCCCTCACCAAGTGTCCGGTCAATCCCTTTGACCCACTTGGGCTTTTCTTTCATGCCAAGTATCCGGTCACTCTCTTGACCTACTTGGACTTTCACCTAGCTTCACTCACTAGGGTTTTCAATCTGCCTAGCTTCACTCACTAGGTCTTTAACCTGGCTTCACTCACCAGGATTTTTCTTCTGCCTGGCTTCACTCACCAGGACTTCCATACTGCCTAGCTTCACTCACTAGGACTTTCACCTGGCTTCACTCACCAGGATTTCCATCTGTCTAGCTTCACTCACTAGGACTTTCACCTGGCTTCACTCACCAGGGTTTCCTTCCAGTCAGGTATAACTACTTGACTCTTCTTCAATTACACTAATCAGTCCCTGATCAGAATCTCCCCATATGAACAACTGCACCTGCATTGTCCATGTGTCTACATGTATTATCAAACATCGAAACTATGACCAGGACTCAAGCTTGGTCAAACCAGTCAACCTTGACCTAAGGGATATTGCACCAACAATCTCCCCCTTTTTGATGTTTGACAATACCTTTAAGTTTGGACCATTCTGAGTTAAGCTAATCTCATGGCCTTAACTCCATTCATGCCAAAGTATGAATGTTGGTTCCCTTCATTCTCCCCCTATGACCTCCCCCATAGGTAATGAAGGTCTAACTTAAACCACACATTCTCCCCCTATTGGCACACATCAACCCATCTTTGAGCACACATCAGCCCGTGCCTCAATTTTGGGCTCATTTCAACAAATGCCCCATTGTATAAATCTCTCCCCCTGAAGAGTTGCTCATCGTTGTTCACAACTTCACTCGTTGTGACCAACACAATAATGAAGGTCTCATTCCCTTCATTTTCAAATAATGTTCGCTCTGGAGCATTAACATGGTCTAATGACCCAAATGAAGGTCCCATACCCTTCATTTTTCCTTAACCCTACATTCTTCCTCAATGTAGGCAAATGCCCATCCTTGAGCATTGTCCACTTAACGGAAGGTTAACCACCTTCCAAGGTTTATGAAAAATAATTTTCATGCCTTTAAAGAGTCCCTCCCCCTAAAGACATGGTGGTAACTTCTGTCATTGCACCAACAATGACCTGGAATCCCTAAAACTTTAGGAAACCCTATTGAGAAGTTTTGAGGTTCAAATATTCAAAATCTGAAACAAACTTCAACCTAAACTACAACTTAGCCTTCCTTAACCAATCCATCCTTGTTTTCACATGAAAACACCCCTTTCATGTATACAAATGTATTATTAGGGGTTAGGAATGGTTACCTAGACTAAAATAGGTTTAAAGATGCTGAAATCAGCCTTTCCCAGTCAAAATCAGCACATTGAATCGATTGAACTTGGGTTCCAATCGATTGAACCTTTCTGAATCGATCCACTGATCGATTCAGACTTCCTGGATCGATCGGCTGATCGATCCAGCGAGCTTCTGCTCGTGGGAGACTTGCCTTCTGAATCGATCCATGGATCGATTCAGGCACTCCAATCGATCCATGGATCGATCGGAGCTCTGATAGTTGCTGAATTTCAAAATCAACCAACTTCAGAAACCCCTAGAAAATTCTACAAAAATCCAAAAATCATGAAATTTTGTGTAGGCATTATTTAGGGTATATACTATCAAGGAAAAATAGTTTTCTATGAAAATACTTCATATTTTCAAAGATTGACACAAACTTGAAAACTTGTAAAAACTTTAGTGTTTTCTTCAAGTTTGTGTCTAACTATTCAATGATGATTACTATCAAAAGATAGCCTTCACCAAGGTTTTCCAAAATCATTTTGAAAACATTTTCAAACCAATATCCCACCATGTTCCTTAGGCTTAATGCACATGACTTGTACATTAGCTTTCCCAATGATGGGAAAACACATAACTGTGTGTTTTGATGACTCTAAAACTCAAAAGAATGCACTAAATCAGCATCTTGAGTTTTATTCATCTTCCTAACATCTCACTTGTATCTAATGTGCACTAAAATACATACAAGTCACCTTATAATCCTTGTGAGATGTGAGATTTTGGTTTTGCCCTATTCTAGGGATCATGCATATCTATCTAGGCATTTTAGAGATATTAGACATTCACCTAGAATGTCACTTGTTAATAAGTGTTGTTAAATGTCATTTGTCCATAATTATAAGGAATTAAACTTAATGCATGATTATATTATGGCATACATCAAAAGGAACTAATTTTTCAAAAGAAAATATCCTATAACTACATGATGTATGAATGTCATGACATGGTATTTTTGAATTTTTCATAATAAAACATGAATGCACAAATAAAACATGATGTCATGGCATATAATGGGCAACCAAACATGGCAAGATTTAGCATAATTAAAATATACCTAGATTATCTATCTAAGTATCCTTAACCCTTAGCTAATCCTTAAGCATAAACCCTAGATTGCCCAATTTCCTTAAGAAAATGCCAGAACCCAACTTGACATTTCTTTAATCTCTTAAATTAATTATGCCAATTAAAAATTTAAAACATTCCTCAAATGTTGGCATATTTCATTTTCCCATAAGAGTAATCACTTTAAATTAAGGCTTAGATTTTCCTTAAATTCCCAAGACAATACCAAAGTCCCTATTTGGTATTTCTTAACACTTGATTTCTTGTGCCATTTAAAGTCATCTCAAATTTCTTCCTTTATAGCACATTTTACTCTTTCCAAGAGTAAATAAACATTTCATTTCATTTTCAAAGGTTAGCAAAAGCCTTGAAAATGCTCCTTGAGTGTCAATTTCCTCAAAGTTGGGTTAACTACCCTTCTAATCGGGGTTGACACTCTCTAACCCATCTATGGGGTAGAGAAGATGCTCCTAGGAACCCAAAACCTATTGGTGCTCCTTGGATGCTCTAGGTATTCACTAGGAATAACTTCCCTAGATACCTTTCTAGTGATCTTGTTTGGCTTCTTAGAGACCTTGGTCACCTTTTCTAGGTCAACTCTAGGGATTGCTTCCCTTGTAACCTTCTTTGTGACTTTCTTAGACTTCTTAGAAGTCTTAGTCACATTTGTTGCAAAAATACTCTTAGGGATAACTTCCCTTGTATTTTTGGCTTGACCACTAGACCTAGGGTTGGTTCCATAACTATATGGAACCCTATGGTAAGAGATTACATCCTTCTTAGCCTTTGGTTTGTTTCCCAAACCTCTATGGCCATTTGATGGCTTTGATTTTCCTAGCCCTAGGTATTGCTCATTTTGCCCTTGTAGAATATTTTCCATCCTTTTTAGGGTCTTTTCCATTTTATCAAGTCTTGACCTCAAGACTTGATTTTCTATCATTAAATCCTTAGGTTTTGGTCCATGAGCATTTTTGTTCTTGGGCATGTATCTATTATCCTTAGTATTCCCGTCCAAGTGTCTATCTACCTTCCTAACCTTAGGTTGGGTAGTTTTGGCATGTAGGGCCACATGCTTTTCCTTAAAGCCCTCATGCTTTCTATTCTTATGGTAAATTGCATTAAAATGATAAAAATTAGAACTATCATGCTTTTTACCATAATGGAAAGGGGTAGGCTCAATAAAAGTTACCTTCCTTTTTACCTTAGAGGCTCCCCCTTGACTTGAGTTTCCTCCTTGAGCCTTGACCATCTTCTTCCCCTTAGGGCATTGACTCCGGTAATGCCCCTTTTGATTGCAAGAAAAACACACGATGTGCTCCTTGCTCTTCTTTGTTCCGGGGATGGTCTCCTTGAGCTTCTCCTTGCCTTTTTGTGTCATTTTGCCCTTTTTCTTGGCCAATTTGGGGCACTTGCTCTTGTAGTGCCCATGTTCCCTACATTCAAAGCATATAATGTGATTTTTATTATTAATTGAAATATTTATACCTTTGCTTGTAGGGGTGACATCTTTTCCTTTGGATCCGGAGGTAGAAGCTTCCTCTTGATCCAAACTTGATACTCCTCCATTTGATTTTGCTTGACTTGTGGAGGTGGACACTTCTTCATCCTCTTCTTCTCTTGACCCGGATGTGGAGGATTCTCCTTCTTCTTGATCCGGTGTCAATGAAGATTGCTCCCCCTCAATCCTAGAGGTGGAGGCTTCTCCTTCTTCTTCATCCTCTTGTACATGAAACAAGGAATATACTACTTCCTTGCTCTTTTGATTGCACTCCTTTGAGGATGAAGCTTCCTCTTGGACTTCTTCTTCGGAAGTTGAGCATCTCTCAACTTCGGAGTCCTCCTCTTGATCTTGATCCATTGAGTCGCCCTCTTTGGATTCCTCTTGATTCGGTACAGTGGAGGGGATCTCATGGATTAATGCCAACTTGCTCCAAAGCTCCTTGGCATCCTTGAATTCTCCAACTTGAGCCAAAATATTGCTTGGCAATAAGTTGACCAAAAGCTTGGTCACTTTATCGTTTGCCTTGCTCCTTTGAACTTGCTCTTGACTCCATTTGCTTTTCTTGAGAGGCTTTCCCTTGGAGTTTGTTGAAGCTTCAAATCCTTCCATGAGAGCAAACCATTGCTCTATCTCCATCATCAAGAAATTTTCGATTCTTGATCTCCAAGAATCGAAGCTTGTGGATGTGTATGGTGGAGCCACCCTTGTGTCAAATCCAAGTCCATCTTGGAATTGCATCTTGAAGTTGAGCCTTTTGATTTCTTTGACTTTGATGAATTTGCTCCAACTTCTTCGCCCTCTAGCTTTGCTTGTTTTGTTTGCCCCTTCCGGCGATGATTCCGGTGAAAAGCGGCCTTGCTCTGATACCACTTGTTAGGACCAAAAGTAGCTAGAGGGGGGGTGAATAGCTCCACGTTTGCTCGTCGTGCTTCGGCGTGGCTTGTTTCTTCGAAGATGTGCAGCGGAAAATACATAAACAAATCACACAACGCTAACACGGTTGGTTTACTTGGTATCCACCTCACAAGAGGTGACTAGTCCAAGGATCCACACCAACACACACACCCTCCACTAAATAAAACTCTCCTTTATGGTAACTACCAAGGGCGGAGAAGCCCTACAAGACTCAATACAAGAAGAAGAAAGGGTAGTAAAGAAATACAAGCTTACAAGCTTACAATGAGTGCATAAACCCTAACCCTAGTTTCTTCTTCTTGCTTTGATCCGCCTCTTGACTTGGAAGAGCCTCCAAGAACCTTCAAGAACTGACGATCTCGAGCTTGAGAAGAGCTGTGGAGGAGCTGGTGAAGATCTGAAATGAATCGGTGAAGAAGTGCCGAAGGCAACGCTCGCCTGCGGCTCAAATACGACGCAACGGTCGGATCCCAATCGATTCGATTATTTCCAATCGATCGGGGAGGCTTTGGATCGATCCACAGATCGATCCAGAGCACCTCTGTGCTCTGGAAAAATGCACGGATCGATCCAGCGCTTATCGCGCGAAGCAGCAGCGTCCCAATCGATCCACTGATCGATTGAGACCTCTGGATCGATCAACTGATCGATCCAGAGGCTTTCTGTTCGCTGGGAAAGGTCTGGATCAATCCACTGATCGATCCAGCACTTGGTTTTTGCCCAAAACCAAGTCCCAATCCTCCCAAACCAACATACGGTCAACCTTAACCTGTTGGTACGTCATGTCTAGCATCTAGTCACTCCCTTGACCTGCTAGAACTCCCTCACCAAGTGTCCGGTCAATCTCTTTGACCCACTTGGGCTTTTCTTTCATGCCAAGTATCCGGTCACTCTCTTGACCTACTTGGACTTTCACCTAGCTTCACTCACTAGGGTTTTCAATCTGCCTAGCTTCACTCACTAGGTCTTTCACCTGGCTTCACTCACCAGGATTTTCCTTCTGCCTAGCTTCACTCACCAGGACTTCCATACTGTCTAGCTTCACTCACTAGGACTTTCACCTGGCTTCACTCACCAGGATTTCCATATGCCTAGCTTCACTCACTAGGACTTTCACCTGGCTTCACTCACCAGGGTTTCCTTCCAGTCAGGTATAACTACTTGACTCTTCTTCAATTACACTGATCAGTCCCTGATCAGAATCTCCCCATATGAACAACTGCACCTGCATTGTCCATGTGTCTACATGTATTGTCAAACATCGAAACTATGACCAGGACTCAAGCTTGGTCAAACCAGTCAACCTTGACCTAAGGGATATTGCACCAACAAGGAATACTTACATCCTCTCGCTTGGTTTACTAAGAGAATACCCTTGTCTCGTGAAGCTTTCCTAGGAAGAAGACCTTAGCTTGGTTCGGCAATGGTGAGGAAGGAGGGCTTGATTTCGATGGAGAGGAGGAGGAAGGAGGAAGAGAGAAGCAAAAATGAAGTTTTCCTTTCTCATTTTCCTATTTATTCTCAATGAGGAGAAGAAGAGAAAATGATCTTTCCTTCCCTTAGCTCTTTATTCCTATTCATTCTAATGAAAGGAAGAAGACAATTTAAACTTTTCCTTCTAAGTGAAGGGAATCTTTCCTTACCTTTAACTACCATGTCCCATTCCCTTCTAACAGCACACCCTTGTTGGGGCTACTGGTTATCACATACATGCATCTAACAAGAGGTCCAAGGTTCAAACCTTGGTCATGCCTCTTTTAGGTTCTATTTTTCTTTTATTTTGGAAAAAATCCATATAAGGCCTATTCTAATTCATGCAACAATTCATATGAAATCATTAGAGATCCTATGGGTGTTACACGCCCGACCACCGGCCATTTGCCCACCGCCGGCGACCTCCGATTGCCTGGACCCACCCACACTATAGCCCAGGGGGTGAACCCGTCAGGGATCGCGGCATGGATTCCAGTTGCTGCCGCCTGCCCGCCGCTGAGCTGCCCACCGCCAGCGGCCTCCGGCCGCCTGGACCCACCCACACTATAGCCCAGGGAGTGAACCCGTCAGAGATCGCGACATGGATTCCAGCTGCTACCTCCTGCCCACCGCTGAGCTGAGAGGAAGTCTCGGCGGCTAGGGGATCTAGTCGCGCTGGAATCCGGATGCGATCACGCCGGATTCCGGTCGTGATCATATCCGAAATCTGGCGCGATCGCGGCCGGATTCCGAGCGCGATCGCGGCCAGATTGCAGGCGCGATCGCGGCTGGATTCTGGGCGCGTCACGATCGAACGCGATCGCGCCGGATTTCGAACACGATCGTGGCTGGAATCCGACGCGACTAGATCCCCTCGCCGCCGAGACTTCCTCTTAGCTCGGTGGTGGGTAGGCGGCAGCGGCCGGGCGGTGGCGTGTTGAGCTTTTCGGCGAGAAGGAAGAATAAAAAAGGTATTTAAAAAAATAAAAAAATGACGTTTGTATGAGTCCGTAGGAATTGATCTGTAGGGTAACATCTATATATATATATATATATATATATATATGGCGCCCCCCGCCCCGAGTGAGTCCGAACTCCTCCCCTCAAGTCCGGATATATATATAGAGCAATGATATGCTCAAGGAAAAAAACTTAAGGAAAAGTTCAATGAAGACACATAAAGTATGACTCACCATTTCACTTTTTGTGGACCCCCATCATTTTATGTGTCTATCCTTGAACTTTTTCTTGAGTTTTTTTCCATGAGCATATCATTTTTCATATATCTTACTATTTTATTAAAAATCTTCCTCCTTTACTAACTAACTTTGGTGAAGCCTAAAATGCATTTAAGTTAATGTCTTTTTTTCTATTCACACTAAAAATAATTCCAAAGTTTATTAATAATTCCACAAACGAAACAATCAGTGATCTAGAGTTCAAGACTCAGCTACAGCGTATTATTATGAATTTTTCTCATTCTTTTTAGCCTCATATCTTAGAATTGACAACACTATAATAAAAGAAACTTCTATAAATATTTTAGGCCGACGATGTTAAAATAAAATATACTTTTCTTAGTTTTTTTTACTAAGACAAGTATAATATTAAATTAAAATAATTTTTTTCATAAGGAATTCAGGGTTCGATTCTCGGGTGTCATTGTCTGATATCTATATTTATCTTTCTCCATATCCGTGGGACTAATTTTAAGGGGACCGCTGATATAACTGTATCACAAAAAAAATATCCGTGGGACTAATTTTAAGGGGGCCGTTGATATGACTGTATCACATTTTTTTGATGAGTACAGGAGTAATAAATTGAGTTGTTGAGATCACTAATTTAACGGTCGGAATATTCTAATAACAGTGACATGATGATTTTAAAGTCGTGAGAGCCAGTTTGAAAGAGACAACAAATTATTGAGAGTTGGGCACGCCCCGCACGGTTTCGTGCGTTGAGGGCCAACCGCCGGATCCGGGGGCTAGGCGAAGGAAACTTCATCCCAGTTTTATCCGAAGACACTCAGACGTAGCAGAAGACGAAGTCACGAGGTTGGGTTTGTGGGAAGCAATGGAGGAAATTTACGCAGGTTCGTGGGAAACAATGGGGGAAATTTGCCCCTTGCGTCCTTGCGTTGGATTCCCAGTAGGTTCCACGAACATTCTCCGAAGGATAGGTAGATTATCGTCTCTCGAGATCTATAAGTTTCTGTTGGAAATTAGTCCTTGTCTTGGCTATGGGATTTTCTTCGAGCTAACAGATCCGAGGGTTTCGATCGCGGAAAGCAGTGGCTGGAGATGGAAGGGAGGCAGAGCGAGAAACGGAGGTCGGACGCTGATGAGAGGGATGACTTACAGCTCCGGCCCAAGAGGGCAAAGATTCCAACTCTGGAGAGGTAGAAACTTCACAATTTGAGCAAAAAATGATTCTCAGCTCGAAATATAAGTTATCGTTGAATTATAAGGTTAACGTTCTTTTCTGCAGTGCCGTTTTTGGAATCTCAAAAATGGAATATCTGCAGCGTCTCATCGGTCCGTCATTAGAGCCTATGCTTCGTAGAGTGGTAAGGAATTGGAAACCTCTTACTTATTTCATATCTTCGAATCAACTACTCAACCTGTCATTCTTTAGCTCCACTGCTGAGTACTCCAACTCGGCACTCCGACTCACCCGAATGTCCCGAGTTCTCCTACTTGGCATCTCCTGAGTTGCCCGACTCAACTCTGTCTCCCAAGTCACCCTTCGGTCATCCAAGTCGTCTAGTAGCTTAACCTCCTTATTCAGCCTTCAGCTCGGCCATCGAGTACCACAACCCAGCCAAGTATCTCAAGCAATCCTGACTCGGATTGGTGTTCCCGAGTTCTTCAACTCGGTTGTCTCTCAAGCACCTTGACTCATCTCGGTGCAACTCAACTTTCCGAGCATGATAATCCCAAACACGTATTCTCAAGATATGTGATCTCTGTGCTGACTATACAAGTCGGTTATTTGATTTCAATATTTCATTAGTAATTTTGTATTGCCCCGTTCCAACAAAAACTACATTTCAACTATTAATCAAGTCCTTTTCATTTTTATTTTTGATAAAATTCTCTTGAGATGAATCAAATTGTGGTTATAATATTGTATGTACCCTTGACCCTTCGTTTTGTCTTGAGAAATATTCGTTGAAAGTTATTTACTCACTACCAAACTTACTAAACTGAGCGGTTTATCTTGTTTCTAGCAGTAACATGAATTAATTTTTTAGCTCGATTAAAGATATTTTAATCTTTTGCCACTTGGCCTTCTTGTCAGTTAATTTGATTCTGTTTTGTTGTTAAATAGGTGTATGAAGAAGTTGAGCGAGCCCTAAAAAATGGAGGTCTTGCTGGCATTGGTGAAAGGTATAAATATATAATTGTTGCATCAGTTATCGATAGAAAATAAAGATGTATTGCAAATATTTCTCATTCCATAGTGGCGTCGAAGTAGAAAATAACCATAGTTTACAAGAATGCATAGTTCTGCAAGACTGTAGAGATGTATGCAGTTATTACATTTCCACTACAGATCATTTGTCAACTGCATTTAGTTCACTAAGTATTGTTCTAATCCATACTACTCGGCTTCAAGTGTTGTTTTTCTCTTAACTGGATGAGGTCTTCCTCGATAGATTTGTGCTTTATCTAGATGAGCTAGTACTATTGTTAGAGGGATGCTACTGTTTAATGACAGCCTGCAACTTATAATCTGTAGGTGGAAAGTCATGTTGGTTTCCTTTTAATGAAACATCTAACATCACTTGTGGAAAAATCAGGTATGTGCCAAGACAAATTGAAGGGCCGAATGGAAGAAATCTACAGCTTCACTTCAAGACAAAATTATCTCTGCCTATATTCACAGGTGGAAATGTTGGTGGGGAAAATGGAGTTGCAATTCAGGTTTTATTACGCGATGCAAACACCGGCCTTGTTGTAACCTCAGGACCAGAGGCATGTTCAAAACTAGACGTTTTAGTACTAGATGGTGATTTTAACTATGAAGATGGTGATAGTTGGATTGAAGAAGCTTTTAATACTCATAAAGTTAAACAGCGCGAAGGAAAGAGACCACTTCTAATAGGGGACTTGCAAGTTACATTGAAAGATGGAATTGGTACCCTTGGAGAGCTTTCTTTTACTGATAATTCTAGTTGGGTCAGGAGCAAAATGTTCAGGCTTGGTGTGAGGATAGCCTCCGGCTACAATAATGGTATTCGTATACGTGAAGCAACAACAGATGCATTCAGAGTTAAGGATCATAGAGGAGAAGGTAGGTCGAAAATCAATTGTCTATTTGCGCAGCTTCCTCATGAATTCTTAATAACATTTTTATCCAATGTTATCCTAGAATACAAGAAACGCCATCCGCCTAGCTTAAAGGATAAAGTATGGAGACTGGAAAAAATTGGCAAGAATGGCCAATTTCACAAAAGGTTATCTGAAAATGATATTTACACAGTTGAACATTTCCTTGAGAATTATAATCAGAGCCCCCAACAACTGCGCAAAGTAAGCTTGTGTTTGCACACGCTTGCATTCTACTAGGCTGATTATGTTTCACCTTTTGTCTCATAAATTTCGTGTTTCCAGATCCTTGGGAGTGGTATGTCAGATAGAATGTGGGAGAGTCTTGTGGCACATGCCAAGACTTGTGTCTTAGGTGATATGCGTTATGCATACTATCCAGATGGAACTAGCAATCAAGTCCCCCAAATGCACTTACAATCTTCACTTTTCTCAAATCAGTATTCAGTTGAAATGGGAAAGGCAGTGGGAGGTGAGGAACTTACTATTTTCATAATAATAGTTGTGCTTATTGTGCAGAAGATGGAACTTATGTCATATAGTAGGGATATTTTTTTTTTAATTTCATATTTATGGCATAGTTTCTATTGCATTAATTTTCTAATCACACCTTTCTGTTATCTATTGTTTGGCCACTAATCCTATATGTTATCAGTATCGATCCCTAGAACTTTGTCATAAATTCCTGAAACTAAAGCTTCTTCTAAAATGCTTTCCTTTAAAGTGTTATTCAAAATGCCTTTGAACTTGAATACTTGAAATTTTGCTTCCTTAGGAGTCCTGACATTCTTTTTTTTCTTCAGCAGGGCCCATGCCTTCTCCATATGATGGAATTCAAGCTATTAGATATGCACACCTTCCTCATGATGAAGGTTCCCATGCTCCTATGCTGATTTCAAGGGCATCAATTGAGCCTCAAGAGAAGCCGGCTGACTCCACATTCCAGACCCAATTCATGGCAAGTGATTCTGCATATTTAGGATTCCACATTCCAGACCCAATTGGTCAATCCGTGGCACATCCAGGCCTACAAATGCTTAACAGCTTCAACATGGATGCTCCTTTCGAAGATGAGATCCACTTATGGAACCTTGGGAATGAGGACTTGTTCTCTATATATAACATGGGTGTTGCTTCCACGAGTAGTCAGCACGACGACTTATACGGCTTCTCTTACATGTCTCCACTCTTCCATTTCTCCGAATTCGACAATGGTGGGAGTCGTGCATCCAATAAGGCTACTGTTGGTTGGCTCAAGATGAAAGCAGCCATGAGATGGGGGATCTTCATTCGAAAGAGAGCAGCTGAGAAAAGAAGAGTAGCACGACTTGTTGAGGTGTAAGACCTTCACTGATCTCTCAAAAGCTGAATCTTACATGCAAATTGATGTAGAATAAATTTGGTTTGGAGATTGCAATTGCAAATGGCACTGTAGCATATCATGTACCCTCTGATCATCTAAACTACTGTAGTTTTTCTAGCCCATAAGATAGTCAGCTGTATGTTTATTAACTTACATTTTTGTTGGAAATATCCCAAAGTTGAGGTGAACATAAAGTACCCTGCTAATATCTGCAACTACGGCAAGACTCAAGACACAATGTGAGGGTATGTTCAGTGTCTTTTATTTAAGTAAATTAAATAAAAGAAGATTATGATTTATAAATTTATGGACACATTGAACTATAGATGAGAAATTATTTCTAATTTAAATACTAATTGATAAAAAAATCTTTTATGAGTAAAAGTCATATGAATTTATACAATCATTTTTGACACATTTGTCAAATAATTTGTAATTTAAATATCTAATTATTATAATTTTAAAAAAAATTAATTTAAGTAACTTTTAATTTTAAAATTTTATATTTAAAAATAAATAAGTCAATTAGATAGGAATTATAAAAAATAAAATTTATTTAAATTTATTTTGACATTTTGGAAGTCTATCGATAAGCGTTGGCATGGTATGATTGGCACCAATATAAGATGAGATTTTATCGAGTAATATCTCAAAAAGTTGAGTCAATGCCTATCATGTTGTACGTAGAGCACATGTACATATTGCATAACACATTGCAACTCACACTACCATAAATATGATTTTTCACGATGCATCATCAACCGTGCACGATTTAGGCGAGCGTTAATAATAATGTTTACAATACATCTAATTAAATATATTATAGATAGTGTTATATTTTTATAAATAATGATATAAAAAATAATACATGATCAAATATACTTTTTGACATATTAATGCGGGAACGGTTAAAATTAAATAATAACAGCGCTTTTGCACGGATTATTCCATTCTATCTTCTTTGCTGACATGGTATCTGTGCGATGTGTCCCTTTGGATGGATCTAATGGTTAGCACATAAAATATTGTCATCATAAGGTCTGGAGTTCGAATCTCGATAAAATCAAGGTAAATGTCTCTTATGTGCTAGTCATTATTTCAAAGACTAATAGTCACCCGTGATTTACCTCCTCCGTATTGACCTTGAGACAGATTAACGTAAGTGCTGGGGGTGAAGGTATTCATCTTTTTGTCATCATGGTACCTGTGCGGTGTTGTGCTATGATATTAATTGAATATATAAGATGATTTATGTGGTTCTAGAATGCTAGGGAGCTATGCTTACCATTGTATTAATTTTGTGTAGCGGTACGGGGATAAAGACCCTCATACGCGCGGAATGTAGCTGCTCCGTTGGACCCTGCAGCCTTTGCAGATGCACTGGTCGAGATATATAATATTGGTGATTTGGTATGTTTTATCTTAAAATATTATGTTTGATCGTGTGATATCATGACTTATCATAATAGCAAGTGCACATTATTATTGATGATGCCCCCCAAGGTAATTTTATTGGTGCAACAATTCTCTTAATTGGTCAGATTCAATAGGTAATTTTAATGTGTTTAGTAAAGGGTTAGGTTTATCTTATGTTTTCAGGTGTGCGCCAAATGTATAAAACTTTGTAAAATGCACATCTAGCTAGAATAGCTCTTGACATGTGGTGATTGAGTTGTGTGATAGATGACTTGATGAATTATTTTCAATAATTTAGAAGTTCATTACAAGGTGGACTTGTTGGATGTTGAGAAGACGAAGGAGCATCGCTTCCCCTTTATCTTTCTCATTGCTATAAATGTCAAAGAGATGAAGGGGCATCCTTTTCTTTATGTCTTCCTCACTTAGCTTATATATTGATGGGTCCAAGAACAATTGGAGTTGATCGGAGAGTGCACAGTGAAGGCGACGGTGGGCAAAGAGAAATATATTGTCAGAATTTGGTTTGTGATATGAGGAGTTCTAAACGGTGATCTTCTCGGTGATAGCAGCAGCATCTTCGTCGGCGTCTTTTTCGATTTCTTCTCGGGAGATCACTGAGTGGTTTATAGTTTTATCTTGTGTTTCATGTATATTAGAAGCAACAATGGTATCAGAGGAATGCTTAAGCATGCAACACGTCTCTTCGTCGAAAAGAAATGTCTCTTCCGCCTTAGCCAGGCGAGATTAGTCGCGATCTGCTATAGTTGTTAAGCCCCGAGAGATTGTTGGCTATTGGCTTCTGAGGCTATAGTGTCGACGACCACGTCGAGAGGCCAACGATTGATAGTCGCAGTAACCACGTTCGTTGTGGCAGAAGAAGTGAGCGTCGTGGTAGTGACAGAAAAGAGAAGAAGAAATTTAATCGATTAAAGTAATCGTTTAAAATAGATCTTAATTGATTTAAAATCTATGTAATCGATTAAACTGATGAATCATAGTAAATCTGTAAGTAGTCAATTTAATATAACTATAATTGATTAAATAGATTTTAATCGATCTAAGTAATCAATTCAATGATGATGAACAGTATTAATTACTGTTCATCCGTTACTGTTCATCCGTCACCTACATTGTTTGAGAAAAAATAGAAATTTTAATCGATTGAATTCTTAATTGATTAAATTAATCGTATCAATCTTAATCGATTAAATCAATCGTTTTGTGAACATTAACTCATGCATGTACAATAAAGCATGCGTGAATAAATTCAATCACTATTTAATTAATTAAGATTGATTAATTAAAGTTTAATTAATTGAGAATTAAACTATACTAGCTTAGTCCGATCAAACGTAGGTCTAGTTCAAGCTATTAGTTAATTTAATCAGACCAGTTTGATTCAATAATATCTAGATTTGGTTCAAACTATTAGTTAATTTAACCAAATCAATTTATTATTGAATTAATTGAGAGTAATTTGAGTGCATAAGCTGGGCTAATCAAATCAGACCAGATTCGTTCTAATAGGACAAATTTGATCAAATTGCCTAATGAGTTATATTTGATCCAAAAAGATTAGATTTGTTTTAATGGGTCAGACTTAATTCAATAGGCATTGGATTAATCAAACAGACTTGAGTTTGATTAATAAGTCTGAGATTGACTTAAATGAGCTTAGATTAAAACAATAACAGAACATAGGTTATAAATTCCTATCCAATTAGATTAGTTCTAACAAGGACAATGGACTAAGCTTAAGATCTAGATTCTCAATCGACCGATCTAATGGGCCAGTCGACTTAAACTCCTGAAAATCGAGAAGATTTATTTTTATTGATTTATAATGATGGTTCTATGCTGTATAAATTAAATTAAACTGATTTTATACTGGTTAGTCAGTTTTGTACTAACTTATTTAATTTCAATTTTTAGATGACACAGACGATTACCACATTGACTCGTCGCGAAGTGCGATGAAACTAGCTCAGGGAGGAGATTCAAGAGATAGAGTATAACTCTGCTTATGGAGTCGACGGGCATGTTAGACGGCTTGATAGACTATTTTAGAAACTTGAGCAAGAAGAGTTTCCAGTTCTGGACAATTATAGGATATGTGCTTTGATGCGTTCATTGCTAGAGTATCCTGGGGTGATAGTAGATTATGTATGGGGATGTCATGAAGGGTGCGTCATATATTCAGAACTATGTGAGGAACTACTTCACCATATGGGTGAAGAGGATCCTGAAGAGTCTAAAGATAACATGGAAATGTTCAAGGAAGATCCAAAAATGGATCCAATGGAGAATCCTGAAACTGTCCCATTTGAGATTATCCCAAATGAGTCCAGATTGATAGGGATAATGTTGGTCGTTGCACTAGTATTTGTCCTAATGGGAGTGGTGTTGACCTATCTAGTTTATTAGTGTACTGTTTACTATCGTTAGCCCATTTAGTTTTTGAGTCGTGTAATAATTTTTGTCGTTATGTACGAACAGAGTTATGTTATGAAAAGTTATATTATATATTAACAAACTTGAAAATGATTAGTTCATTTCATGATTTGTTCATATTCAATTCAATGATTAGTTCATTTCATGATTCGTTAATGTTCAATTCAATAATTAGTTCATTTCATGATTAGTTCATATTTATTTTATGATTCGTTCATATTTAATGATTAGTTCATATGAAAATGATTAGTTCATTTTACATATGATTAGTTCATATGAAAATGATTGGTTCATTTGAAGGGATGTGTGTAATATAATTAATCAATATTGATTGGACTAGCACATATAAATGATGAGTGGAAACATAGTTATCACTTGATTTTGTAAACTAATTCTAATTTACACTGATTCAATAATTAATTACATGCATATGAATTACACAGAAATAATAAATAATGTGTTTATTTATGTAAATTATAGCAACTAAAAATATCATAGTTGAACTCAATAAGAAAGAAAAATTATATGGGGATAACTACAAAATATGGCATCTCAAGATACAATATGTTCTTAAGAAATAAAGTTCTAGAGACTGTAAATCAATTCATGGATGAACCGGCTTATGGTTCTACAGCACAACATAGGTGTGACCTTAATGCCTATAAGACATGGAAAATGAAGGGACTTTACTGTTAAGCGAATATTGATTAGTTTAATGGTGGATGACCTAGTATTTGAGTATGACTCATTACCATCGGCTCTGTTAGAGAGTATACTAAAAGTCTAGTTTTTTGTAAATATTTATTTTGAAATAAAGAATCACATTGGTCAAATGTCTACATTTGTATGCTAAGTGTAGTTGTTCAATTAATTTATATTGTAAATAACATGGTGTGTAGTATCACATATAGAAGATCATGTTATCAATTCCTTATAAATTATAAACAGTAGCTCACGACTAAGATGGAAAGGAACAAACCATTAGAATAGTCATAATGTAATTTGGTATTAGTTTATCTTAGCTATAAAATTACACTAGTACACTCTGAGTGTATTGAGCAGAATCATTTAAGGTAAGTTCTTTTTATACTGACTGAATAAAAGAACAAGACCTTTGTTATTATGGAAGTGTGTGCTCTTAATCCTGATATAATAACAAGCGCATATATCTAGTATTTATTTCTTTGACTTATCAATGGGTGAGATTTAGTTCGATAAATCAAGAGACCCGATAAGTTGGGAAATGATATTATTTAGAGTGTGTGTTGTTGATTATAGAAGGAAACTATGTCCTAGTAATCTAGGTTGATAATGCCCCCAAGAGGAGCTCATAAGGATTCTCATGTAAACCCTGTAGGTGGACTTAGTCCGACATGACAATAAGGTTGAGTGGTACTACTCTTGGAGCTAGATATTAATTAAGTGAGTTGTCAGTAACTCATTTAACTAGTGGACATTCGATATCTTAAACACAGGGAGATTAACACACTCATGATAAGAAGAAGCTCATATAGTAATATGGGATTGGTGCGGTAGTTCAATAATAACTCTTTAGTGGTATGAGTTATTATTGATGAACTCGAGTTGAGTGTTTGGGGCAAACACGGGAAGCTCAAGTTCATCGGGAGACCAAAATCAATTCCTCCTCTCGGTCCCTGTCGTAGCCTCTTATTTATAAAGTCTTATACCCACTCATACCCACCTTCTTACCCTCCTTAAAGTGGTCGGCCAAGCCTAGCTTGGACCCCAAGCTAGGGCTGGACAAACCAAGGTGAGATGGTTTAAAGGGGTGGTCGGCCCTAGCTTGAACCCAAGCTTGGTGTGGCCGGCCAAAATAAATTAAAAGGATTTTATTTTTTAAAATCTTTTTTATGTGGAAGCCATGGTTTTAAAAGAGAGTTTAGAATTTAAATCTTTTCTTTTATATCTTTCTACAAAAGATTAAGAGAAATGTTTGATATCTTTCCTAATTTGTAGTTAAAAGGAAGATTTTAATTTTTGATAAAACTTTCCTTTTTTATAACAATCCTCATGATTTAAAAGAGAATTTTAAAATTTAAATCTTTCCTTTTATAGTTTCTACAAAAGATTAAGAGAAAAGATTTGATATCTTTCCTTATTTGTAGATTAAAAGGAAGATTTTAATTTTGAGATAACTTTCCTTATTGTAATCATCCACATGTTTTAATAGAGAGATTTTAATTTATAAAAGTTTCCTTTTATAACCAACCATGAAGGGCATTTTTAAAGAGAAATTTTTATTTTAAAAATTTTCGGAAATAAATTAGGAAGTTTTAATTTTTGTTTAAAACTTTCCTTATTTGGAGGATATTGAGGTGGCCGGCCAAATAGAAACAAGAAAGGAAATTTTAATTAAATTTTCCTTTCATTGGAAAAGAGGATAAGGAAGGTTTTATTTAAACTTTCCTTATTTAGCAAGACCAAGGAATATAAAAGAGAGGATAGAGATGCCTCACCTAACAATAACCTATCATCTATTCCTCTCTCTTTTCTTCCTTGGTGTGGCCGACCCTCTTCCTTCCCCTCTCTTCTTCTTGTGGTCGAACCTCATCTTCTCTTGGAGTTCTTGTGGTGGTCGGATCTTGCTTGGAGAAGAAGGAGAGAAAGGAGGCTTTGTTTCTAGCATCCCTTGGAGCTTGGTGGTGGTGGCCAAACCTCATCTTCTCTTGGAGTTCTTGTGGTAGCCGAAACTTTCTTGGAGAAGAAGGAAGCTTGGGTGGATTCTCGTCTCGGTAGATCGTCGCCCACACGACGTCCGAGATAAGAAGAGGAATTCGACAGAAGATCATGAGATCTATAAGTTATAAAAAGTATAACTAGTTATTAGTTTCTGCATCATAACTTGTTCATCCTTTTATTTAGATCTTGAAATACCAAACACAAGAGGCTAATGAATCTAGGTAATCGAATTTATGTTTTCGATTTTGTGTTTCTTTTGTTTTTCGAACTTGTGATTCAATTGCTCTTTTTGGTTGAACCTAGAGTTACTATAAGGAAATTAAATATTAAATTTCATTGAAAGACTTTATCTAGGAAGTGGTGGATGCTACCATACCCAAGAAGGCCTAGTGTCTCGCCATGTTTAACCTGGAAGCCGATCTCTGAAATTAATATTTAATTGAATTTGTAACATAAGTGGATTTTGATCAATAATGTTAAGCATCGTTTGCGATCCAAGTCTAAACCACTAATAACAGATAAGTTGAATTTGGAATCAATAATGTTAAGTTCCGTTTGAGATTCCAAATTTAATTTCTAAAGAACACAATAGGTTGTTAGGAATGGTTCAGGACTTGTACAAAAATTTTTGTACAAGGGAACCGGTACGATATTCCGAGTAGCAACCAACAATTGGTATCAGAGCTAGGGTTTGCCTTTGTGTGTTTGATTTCCAGTTTAATTATGCACATGTCATACATATTTTAGGCAGGATAATAGTAGGATGTGCAAATAGATTTAACTCTATGGTTGTAGGCATCCTGGATCCAACTATTATGGCCCTAATGTGATTGTGTGTGATTGGACCCTCGGACATGTCGAGGGCATTTTATGTGTGTGCATGATTGTATATATTAAATACAGCAGGAGCTGTATTAGTTTTAGGATTTTACATTTTTGTTTCGATCTAGATTACATGTACATTCCTTTGTGGAATATAGGATTGATATATGTAAAATTCTATTTTTATCGTGGAGCGTATCCTTGCGAGGCGTGGTACTATTCGTGGACCAGAGGCGCAGCGGAAAAATAAGCAAGATAGATGCGGTGACTAGACCCGATTGCGGTGGCTAAAGATGGTAGCAGCTAGGGTTGGCAGCACACGGAGGACAGTGATGGAAAAGGCCATAATTGGAAAATTATTTTTCCATATTTATTGTTTTATTTGCTATGATGTATGTGTACATGATAAAATCCTCATCTTAAATAACTAAGTGGGAGAGAGATTAGTAAATAAATTCCACGGTCTCCATTTGTAACGACCCTCCTTCTACTGACTAGGTTGTGAGGCCGATCGCTACATTATGCTGTGCTAAATTTACTATTGCGGAAATCTGGATTACTTAAATTTACTAAACTGATTATTGAAAAATCTGAACTTAATATTTTAGGTGTACCTAGGAGTTGTACACATGCTAGGGAAGATAATCTATGCCTCTGGGATGTCCTGCTAGCTGTAATCAGGCATTTCAATCGATCCATGAATCGATTGGGCTGTCGGATCGATCCAGTGATCGATCCAGCACGCTACGAAGGAACTGGATCGGTCGGTGACCGATCCACAAGCCATCTCGCCTCTGCGGCTGGATCGATCTACCGACCGATCCAGAGTGATCGGTCGGTAGACCGATCGATGGCTCATCGGTCGGCTGACCGATCGGTGGGCTTTGTACTTCTCTATTCAACGGATCGGTCGGCCGACCGATCCATAAACTCTCTGTTCGCAGTTGGCGATCAGAATGCTCCCCAACTTCGATCGATCGTAGATCGATCGGAGGTTTCAGAACCCCGGATTTCAGCACTTGTTCGTGCCAAAATCTCACACAACAATTATATAATGCATGGAAAACGTTCTAATATCTATCAACTAGCATTCTAACATGATATAGTGCGAGGTTTATTAATTTATAACATTTAAGCCACTAGAAATGCATAAAGGTATCTTAAGAAAAGAAACTAAGTTCTTAATTTGCTAAACTCCCTAAGGATCTTCGTTCCAGGTTCCTTCCACACACACCATCTCTGCATTGACCTCCAGCATCCTCTGTTAGTCCATCTTCTCTTTACCTTTATCTGCAGTATAAGGGAAAATAGTATCTGTAAGCTTTAAGCTTAGTAAGAAACCAACTACCTCACTAAAACATGCAACGATGCAAACATGTTTTTAAAGAATGCTATTTAAAAACATGCACTGAATTTGTTAAAGCATGGCATACTGAAGTTACATGGCATAAATACTGAAACATGGCATGCATAATAAAATCTAAGCATGGAACTATTTCATGGTATCAACTAGGAGAACTAAACTGAAACTGAAACTAAAACTGAGCTAACACTATATTCACATAACTAGATTACGAGTTTGAAAGCTATTATCATAATAAGTGAAAATAGTAATCATGCTGCTGTTTGGGCCCGGCAACTGTACTTGCTGTGCGCACATCCCTAGCTAGATCCGGGTTTGCAAGTCCCGCATTTAGTAGAGTTTACTAGGTTATCTAAACCTAGGGACCAACTATGGGAGCCCAGCCCAATGGATATCTAATCCCGTACAGTGCCCATACTGAAAATAAAATACTGAATCATAGCTAATTAATTTATCTTGCTTTTACTAGGTTATTTGAACCTAGAGGCGACTGTGGGTGGCCACCCATTGGACCGTAGCCCCATATAAGCTGTAGCAAGACTAACTAAACTATTTAAATGCTTCTATTGCATTTACTGAGCTATTAGAAATGTCTACTGTAGCATTTTACTGAGCTAAGTATTTTATCGAACACTTGGTGTGCCCCAACTCTCCTCTCTATTAGGGAGACCACCTCTAGGCACCCTACAACGTCTAGAATCTCCAACTGGAAGGAGAAAACGTGTCTGGCCCATCTAGAGGTGCTCAACTAGATCCATAAACCTGAAAAGGAGGGTTAAATACACCCTATGCATCGAAAAGTCTACATATAGCTAATTTAAAAACATTCAATCGTACGAAAAGCTACTTATACTGCAGGTGAGGGGTTTCTTACCTCCTATTCGAAGTTTCTTACAATTCTAATCGCTAGATTTCCGGAGGAGACGATCCTTTCGACGATCTTCTCGCGTCTATGCGTTCTTCTCGCGGAGGGGAACGTCCACGTGTCGAAGTCGTCGCCGGAATTGCCCTTGGAATTGAACCCTTGCTTGTTCTTGTGGTTGGCGCTAAGAGAGGGAGAGGAGAAGTGGGCGGCGGAATTAGGTTGGGGTGGAGAAAAGCTACGATCAAAGAAAATAACTCTTCACTTAATTCCTCCCTATTTATATTAAAGGATTAATTCGCCCAACTCTAATTTAAATTTAATTGCCTCCCTTTCCTTTCAGCACGGCCCTGCTAGCTTCAACTGGTTACTAAAATTATCCGTAAACCTTAGGTCTTGGGTTCAATTCCCGCTTAGGCCGTTTTCGTTTCCTATTTGTTTTTGCTACCTCCGCTACTCTAAAAAATTCTGTAAAAATATCCTAAAATTCCAGAAAAATCATAGAATATTTCTAAAATAGTTTTGAGAATTTTTCGGGCGTTACACCATTACTGGTTTGTAAGTGATGTAACAAACTTGCGTGTTGACTCTGAGTGCCTCCCTCCACAATGGATGAGTTTGTTTGCAGATCACTAGATCAAACTTCCTTTATGGATGGTTATAGGAAATTATTTAGGAGCGTGTGATCTTCTCCAACTGAAGGGGCACAATCCTATTTAATGGACTAAGTATCAAGTAATGGTATACACTTAGGCACATTTAATAGTATCCTCCCCAACGGAATCACTGCTATTATTTGTGTGACCAAAGAAAACCAACTATTAATTTTATTTATCATAAAGTTAAGATGATAAGATAATAAAATTAATGGGTAAGGCCCTCCTCTTACAAATGTTTGATTTTGTATACGTCCACACTAACGTGGCATGCAAAATTCACAGTGTTTTGAGGTGTTGGTAAATTTAAATAATATTGTTTGAGTAATTAATATTATTCTAAATTTAGAGTCTTGACCAAAACTTATTTTGTGATTCTTAGGATGACTTTCAACCCACTGGCTATTATACTGAAAGAGAACAAACTTACTGGTCCCAATTACAAAGATTGGAAAAGAAACCTGGACATTGTCCTAACTGCTGAAGGTTATAAGTTTGTACTGTTAGAGGTCTGCCCTAATGTGCCTAATAGAGATTCTAGTGAAGAGAAGATTGAGTATCATAAGAAATGGGTCAAGACAGATGAGATGACGCAGAGCTACACTTGACTTTTATATCAAATGTGCTACAACATCAACATCAGACCATGCTTACTTGCCATGACATGATGTATAATCTCAAGGAACTCTTCAGGCACTAGAATCAGGCTAACAGGTAAGACTGTATGATCTCTAGGTACTAGACTAAAAGCAAGAATGAAGAAGTCGAAAGGCAAGTGCTTCATTTGCAAGCAGTCTGGACATTTGTAGGCAGACTGTCCTCGTAGGAAGAGAACAATATAGGTATATCTTATTCTCTAGTAGTTGGAACATGTTTAGTGGTGTTATCTACCAGTACCTGGTGTGTAGATACAGGAGCCACTGATCATGTCTGCAATACATTGCAGGGGTTCCAGGAAACCCGACGACTATTTGAGGGAGAGATAACCGTCTACATGGGCAATATTACGAAAGTGGCGGCTGTTGCAGTGGGAGACGTCTACTTATCATTTGATAGGAATAGAAGTTTAGTTTTGAGAAATTATCTTTATACACAAACTTTTAGAAAGAATTTAATTTCATTTTCTAAACTGTTTATAGATGGATATTCTATTTCTTTTGATGACAAAGTAGTTATCAAGAAGAATAGGGTTATTATCTGTTCTGGTACATTAATAGGCAATTTGTATACTCTAAATCCAATAACTCCCATAAAGCAACAAATGGAAATTAATAGCACATCTTCTAATTCTAATAAGAGAAAGGAACCTTCGTAAATGAACCAAACATATCTTTGGCATCTAAGGCTTGGTCATATTAACTTGAGTAGGATTCAAAGGCTTATAGCCGATGGACTCTTGGGTTCATTTGTGTTGGAAAACTTTCCAACTTACGAATATTGCTTGGAAGGTAAAATGACCAAGAGACCTTTTAAGGCCAAGGGGTATAGAGCCAAAGATGTATTGGAACTGGTTCATTCTGATTTGTGTGGTCCTATGTCTATCCAGGCAAGAGGTGGTTTTGAATATTTTTTCTCTTTTATAGATGACTATTTGAGATATGGGTACATTTACTTGATGCGCCGCAAGTCTGAATGCTTTGATAAGTTCAAAGAGTACAAGGCTGATGTGGAGAAACGTTATGGTAAAAGTATCAAGACACTACGGTCTGATCATGGTGGCGAATACCTCTTTGGAGAGTTTAGGAATTACTTATCAGAGGCAGGGATTCAATCCCAATTGTCTGCACCTAGTACACCCCAACAGAATGGTGTGGCAGAACGAAGGAATAGAACTCTTATGGAAATAGTTAGATCGATGATGAGTTATTCAGAATTACCAAATTCGTTTTGGGGGATATGCTCTGGAAACAGTGGTATACATTCTGAATATGGTACCTTCTAAATCAGTACCCTTTACTCCCATGGAATCATGGAATGGGCGTAAGCCTAGTCTGAGTCATATTCGAATATAGGGTAGTCCAGCACATGTGCTAAAGGAAGATACTAACAAGTTGGAATCACGTACAAAAGTTTATCTATTTGTAGGATATCCTAAGGGAATGAAAGGTGGTTTGTTTTATAATCTTAAAAATCATAAGATCATTATTAGCACCAATGCTCGATTTTTAGAGGAAGATTATGTAATGAACCATAAGCTCATGAGTGAAATTGTTCTAGAAGAAATGCGAAAGGACACGCCTACTTTAGTACCACAGTGCAAGATGAAATATCACAAGAAACTGTAACACGTATCACAAATGATATATAATAACAGACAGTGCATCGTCATAGTGGGAGGGTTGTTAGGCAGCCTGAAAGATGTTAGAGTGTATACTAAAAGCTTAGCTTTTTGTATAAACATTTATTTAGAAATAAGAATCACATTGGTCAAATGTCTATATTTATATGCTAAGTGTAGTTGTTCAATTAATTTATATTGTAGATAACATGGTGTGTGGTGTCACACACAGAAGATCATATTATCGATTCCTTATAAATTATAAACAGTAGCTCACGACTAAGATGGAAAGGAACAAACCATTGGAATAGTCGTAGTGTAATTAGGTATTAGTTTATCTTGACTAATAAATTACACTAGTACACTCTGAGTGTATTGAGCAGGACCATTTAAGGTAAGTTTTTTTTATACTGACTTAATAAAAGAACAAAACCTTAGTTATTATGGAAGTGTGTGCTCTTAATCCTAATATAATAACAAGAATATATATTTAGTATTTATTTCTTTGACTAATCAAAGGGTGAGATTTAGCTCGATAAATCAAAAGGCCCAATAAATTGGGAAGTGATATTATTTATAGTGTGTGTTGTTGATTATAGAAGGAAACTGTGTCCTAGCAATCTAGGTTGATAATGTCCCCAAGAAGAGCTCATAAAGATTGTCATGTTAAACCCTGCAGGTGGATTTAGTCCGACATGATGATAAGGTTGAGTGGTACTACTCTTTGACTAAAATATTAATTAAAGAGAGTTGTCAGTAACTCATTTAATTAGTGGACATTCGACATCTTAAACACAGGGAGACTAACATACTCATAATAAGAAGGATCCCAAAATATAATTTGGGATTGGTGCAATAGTTCAATAATAATTCTTTAGTGGTATGAATTATTATTGATGAAATTAAGTTGGGTGTTCGGGGCGAACACGGGAAGCTTAATTTCATCGGTAGACCAAAACCAATTCCTTCTCTCGGTCTCTATCATATCTTCTTATATATAGAGAATTATATCCACCACATACCCACTTCCTACCCACCCTTATGTGGTCGGCCAAGCAAGCTTGGAGCCCAAGCTTGGGCCGACCAAAACCAAGGGATTGAGCCAAGATTAGTGGCCGACCCTAGTTTGGAGCCCAAGCTAAGTGTGGCCGGCCACATATAAAATAAAAGGGATTTTATTTAAAATCTTTCCTTATATGGAAGCCATGGTTTTAAAAGAGAGTTTAAATTTAAATCTTTCCTTTTATAGCTTTCTACAAAAGATTAAGTGAAAGGTTTGATATCTTTCCTTATTTGTAGTTAAAAGGAAGATTTTAATTTTTGATAAAACTTTCCTTTTTTTGTAACCATCTTGATGATATAAAAGAGAATTTTAAAATTAAATCTTTCTTATTATAGTTTCTACAAAAGATTAAGAAAAGATTTGATATCTTTCCTTATTTGTAGATTGAGAGGAAGATTTTAATTTTAAAGATAACTTTCCTTTTTGGAAATCATCCACATGTTTTAATTGAGATATTTTAATTTATAAAATTTCCTTTTATAACCAACCATGAAGGGAAAAATTATTAGAGAAATTTTTATTTTAAAATTTTCGGAAACAAATAAGGAAGTTTTAATTTTGTGTTTAAAACTTGCCTTATTTGGAGCTTGTGATGTGGCCAGCCATGATAAGGTTTAAAAGGAAAGTTTAATTAAATTTTCCTTATTAACCAAAGGCAAGGAATATAAGGAAATTTTAATTATAATTAAATTTCCTTATTTGCCAAGACCAAGGAATATAAAAGAGGGGGTAGAGGTTGTTAGGATCCTTCGTACGCGGCTAGAGAGGGGGGTGTGAATAGCCGACCCCAAATTACTCGTTTCTTCCTACGATTAGGTTAGTGCAGCGGAAATACAAATAGAAACGAAAACAGGAGAAGAAATCAAACCTCAAACGCAGCGATGTAACGAGGTTCGGAGATTAGGGCTCCTACTCCTCGGCGTGTCCGTAAGGTGGACGAGTCCAGTCAATCCGTCGGTGGATGAGTCCCCGGAGAACCGGCTAATACAATATACTCCTTGTGGGTGGAGAAACCTCGCCACAAATGTTTGCAACAGCAAACAAAAAGTACAAGTACAAAGAATAAGCAAGAAATACAATAAGAATACTCAAGCACTCTACCAATCTTGCTTTCTCGTCGACTGGAGTCCGGATGAAGCAGCAGCAGCTGTTCCAGTCGGGGAAGCTCACGCGAAGCTTTGGACGAGCTCAACAAAGCTCAAGCACAGCAGCACTTAGCAACAGGAAGGAGGAAGAAGAAGAAGAAAGGAGAAGAAAGCACCAAAGCCTTGATCTCCTTTTATAACCTGCGAAGACAGAAGCCAGCGGAGAAGAAATCTAGCCGTTGCGTCGCAACGGCTAGTGCCCTGATCGGTCTGTGGACCGATCAGGGAACCTACTGATCGGTCCCCAGACCGATCAGCATGATTCACAGAAAGTTGCCCAACTTTCTGTTCGTTTCCTGATCGGTCTGTGGACCGATCAGGCCACAGCTGGATCGGTCCACAGACCGATCCCACCTCTCGTCTTCCCGATCGGTCGTGGAGACCGATCAAACTTCATGCTGATCGGTCCCCGACCGATCGATTACTTGCCTTCTGTTTGTTATCCGATCGGTCACCAGATCGATACCCAACGTATCACTGATCGATCCAGAGCTTGGCTTTTGCCCAAACCAAGTCCCAAGTCTCCCAAACCAACATTTGGTCAACCTCGACTGTTGGTACTCAATTCCTAGCATCCGGTCACTCCCTTGAATTCCTCGTGCCAAGTGTCCGGTCAGTCCTTTGACCTACTTGGACTTTCTCAACACCGGATGTCCGATCATCCCCGATCCATCTGGATTTTCCTTGCCTTCACTCAGGACTTTCCCACTGCCCGGCTTCACTCACGAGACTTTCCATCCTGCCTAACAGCCCCGTTAGGACTTTCCCATGCCTGGCTTCACTCACCAGGACTTTCCAACTGCCTGGCTTCACTCACCAGGACTTTCCACACTGCCTAACATCCCAGTTAGGACTTTCCCATGCCTGGCTTCACTCACCAGGACTTTCCAACTGCCTAACATCCCAGTTAGGACTTTCCCATTGCCTGGCTTCACTCACCAGGACTTCTCCGTGCCAAGTCTCCATACTTGGACTTTTCCAGTGCCAAGTCTCCATACTTGGACTTTTCGCGTGCCAAGCTCCCTGCTTGGACTTTTCCAGTGCCAAGCTCCCTGCTTGGACTTTTCCGGTGCCAAGTCTCCATACTTGGACTTTTTCCCGAATCAGGTCAACCTTACCTACGGTTGCATCAATACTTTCCCAATCATCTATTCTTGTCCCATATCAAGAATAGAACTCTCTCACGAGTGTCAAACATCAACATGCAACTCAACTAGGTCAATCTTGACCTAAGGTTGCATCAACAATCTTCCCAAGTCAAACATCAAAATACAACTCGAGTCAAGTCAACTCGAGTCGGGTCAACCAGGTCAACCTTGACCTAAGGTTGCACCAACAATCTCCCCCTTTTTGATGTTTGACAAAACCATAATCAAGTTAGGTTAATCCGATAACCTAACTTAGGTTTTCCAACCATCTTCCAATGTCCAATGTTCTTTCCTTGAACATTCTCTGGACATTCTCCCCTTAGGTTAACCCGATAACCTAACTTGGGTTCTCCAATAATTCTCCCCCTTTTTGACACACATCAAAAAGTATTCCAATGTTCTTCCTCGAACATTCCTTGACATTCTTCCCCTAGCTTAGGTTAACCCGATAACCTAACTTGGGTTTTCCAATAATTCTCCAATGAACGCTCTCCCCTTTTTGACACACATCAAAAAGAAAAAGGAGAGTATCAAGGTCAAGAGTTTCTTCCTAATGAAAGTCCCATACCTTTCATTGAAACTCTTAATTTCCCCCTTGGTACTAAACTCAACAATCAACTTAGCGATAATCCCATATCACTAATCCTCAAAAATCTTAAGGAGTAAAAACTCCCCCTAAAAGTCAACTCCCCCTTGACTAATAGGTAAAACTCCCCCTAATGATTAACTCCCCCTTGACCATTGCACCAACAATGTCTTGGAGAGTTTCAAGCCTTCAGAAATTCGAAACTCAACTTCAAAAACTGAAATTTCAGACACCTGCTGAAAATCAGAACCTGGCACGCACTGATCGGTCCCCAGACCGATCAGAAACCACCTGGATCGGTCCCCAGACCGATCAGTCCTTCCCTGGATCGGTCCGGTGACCGATCCAGCCTCTGAAATCAGAGATTTCTGATTTCCTTCCCGGAAATTCAGAAACTCCTAATAAATTCCAGAAAATTCCAAAAATCGTAAAATTTTGAGGATACACTCCTCATACCATATTCTATCACGGAAAAATAATTTTCTATGAAAATAGTTTCCATTTTTCAATCTTGATACAAAATTCAAAAGCTTTGAAATAGTTCAAAGTTAAGTCAATTTTGTATCACAATGTCCAATGATGAATGCTATCACTAGGAAAGCTTCATCAAGGTTTTTCAAATCAATTTTAAAATGCTTTTAAAACCATTTGAATTTAGGACCATAATCTTAGGGCTAGATGTACATGACTTGTACACAAGCTTTCCCTATGATCCCCATTTCTTGAATTAGGCTCATCTAGGTACAAGACCTATGTACCTTGATCCTAACTCATGAGTCTAATATCTCACACACATCTAAAGTGTATCAAACACATCCAAGTCAATTTTGATGTGAGATATGGGTTAAGGTCAACTTAGGCTAAGTTCTCATGCATTTTCTAAACACAAATTTGATCTCAATATCAAAATGTGTTTTTCATCCTTAAATCAATTCAATTGATTATTAATGCAAGAGATGATGACATGGCATAAAATGATATCATAAATGAAAACATGTGCCAATGTCATGATGTCATGGCATAAAGTTTGAAACTAAACTAACACATGACATATAAATAACCTAAGCATTATCATGACATTTCAAATGATAATAAGATAAATATGATGTCATGGCATGGCATATGGCAACCAATCATGGTAAGTTAGCACAAATAAAATACCTAAATTCCCTATCTAAGTATCCTTAGCCTTAGCTAACTTAAAATCTAACCCTAGATTGCCCATATATCCCTAAGAGAAAACCAAGATCCCAATTATGGTATTTCTCTAGGTTTTCTAAGATTGTG
This sequence comes from Zingiber officinale, assembly GCF_018446385.1. Lineage (NCBI taxonomy): Eukaryota > Viridiplantae > Streptophyta > Magnoliopsida > Zingiberales > Zingiberaceae > Zingiber > Zingiber officinale. The sequence goes on from NC_055996.1 coordinate 94,010,316, forward strand.
CCAAATAAGATTAAAATCGATATTTTTCAAATATGGCACAATTTACTCTTCAAGGAGTAAATAATAATTCTATTTCATTTTCAAAGGTTATCAAAACCTTGAAAATGCTCCTTGAGTGTCAATTTCCTCAAAGTTGGGTTAACTACCCTCCTTATTGGAGTTGACACTCTCTAACCCATTTATGGGGTAGAGAAGATGCTCCTAGGAACCCAATACCTATTAGAGCTCATTGGGTTCACTAAATATTCACTAGGGATAACTTCCCTAGCAACCCTCCTAATGACCCTCTTAGGCTTTAAAGCCTTGGTCATTTGGGTCTCATCAAGGTCAACTATAGGGGTGACTCCCCTTGTGACCTTGGTAATGGTCTTCCTAGCCTTAGGTTTTGTTCCATAATCGAATGGAACATTATGATAAGTGGGCTTGACCAATTGGGACTTAGGTTTGTGACCCAAACCTTTCTTGTCCTTGGACATTGGTTTTTGACCCTTAAACCCTAGAGATGACTTCTCTATGTTTTTAAGAGCCTTTTCCAAATTATCAAGTCTTGACCTCAAGACTTGATTTTCCCTCTCTAATACCTCAAGTTTTAATTTGTCATTTTCTCTTGAGATATTCCTAGGCATATGTCTAGTCTTCTTGGGATTTCTACCTAGGTTTTCCTTAACTTTAGAAGCGTTAATCCTAGGGTTGGTATTTCTAGTGTTATCCTTACCTAGGCTAACATGTTTAGCTCCTAAGCACATGTATTGGTTCCTAAAGTTAACATGCTTATCATTATTAACAATTGCAACAAAACTACTAGCATGAGTTTTATTAGAATTGCAATAATGAACCTTAGAGGTTACCTTAGGGTTTGCCTTAGCTCCCCCTATCGTTGTGCCCGGTCTCTTGCCCTTGTGAGGTTGCCTCCCCCTCGGACAATGGCTCCTATAGTGTCCCCTTTGCTTGCATTGGAAGCACACGATGTGCTCCTTGCCCTTGCGTTTTGGGACTCCGGCTTCCTTGACTTTTGGCGCCGGTGGAATCTTTCTTACCCTCTTTGGACACTTACTCTTGTAATGTCCATGTTCCCTACACTCAAAGCATATTATATGTAACTTATTTGAAATTGAAATGCTTGAGTTACCTAGGTTTGGGGATGGGTGTGAGCTCTCTTCCTCATCCCTTCCGGAGGTAGATGTCTCTTCTTCTTGCTCCGAACTTGAACAAGAGGAACTCTCCTCCTCTTCTTCCTTGGATGTTGAGTAGCCCTCAACTCCCAATTCGCTCCCTCCATGATGTGAGCTACTTGGCTCACTTAGCTCCTCTTCATGGCTTGAATTTGAGCTCTCCTCATGGAACTTTGCCAAGTTGTTCCACAATTCCTTGGCATCGTTGTATCTACCTATCTTATGCAAGATATCACTAGGTAATGAAAATTCAAGAATTTTCGTTACCTCGTCGTTGATTGTGGATTGGTGGATTTGCTCTTTCGTCCACTCCTTCTTCTTGATAGGTTTTCCTTCCTCATCCATCGGTGGGGAAAACCCTTCTTGTACACAAAACCAATTTAACATATTAGTCCTAAGAAAATACATCATCCTTACCTTCCAATATGTGAAGTTGTCGTGAGACTCGTAGAAGGGTTGAATCGTGACATCTTCTCCATAGAGATCCATCTCTAGCCCGTGCTCCCCCGGGTGTTGATCCGTCGAAGAGCGGCCTCGCTCTGATACCACTTGTTAGGATCCTTCGTACGCGGCTAGAGAGGGGGGTGTGAATAGCCGACCCCAAATTACTCGTTTCTTCCTACGATTAGGTTAGTGCAGCGGAAATACAAATAGAAACGAAAACAGGAGAAGAAATCAAACCTCAAACGCAGCGATGTAACGAGGTTCGGAGATTAGGGCTCCTACTCCTCGGCGTGTCCGTAAGGTGGACGAGTCCAGTCAATCCGTCGGTGGATGAGTCCCCGGAGAACCGGCTAATACAATATACTCCTTGTGGGTGGAGAAACCTCGCCACAAACGTTTGCAACAGCAAACAAAAAGTACAAGTACAAAGAATAAGCAAGAAATACAATAAGAATACTCAAGCACTCTACCAATCTTGCTTTCTCGTCGACTGGAGTCCGGATGAAGCAGCAGCTTCAAAAACTCTAACAGCAGCAGCTGTTCCAGTCGGGGAAGCTCACGCGAAGCTTTGGACGAGCTCAACAAAGCTCAAGCACAGCAGCACTTAGCAACAGGAAGGAGGAAGAAGAAGAAGAAAGGAGAAGAAAGCACCAAAGCCTTGATCTCCTTTTATAACCTGCGAAGACAGAAGCCAGCGGAGAAGAAATCTAGCCGTTGCGTCGCAACGGCTAGTGCCCTGATCGGTCTGTGGACCGATCAGGGAACCTACTGATCGGTCCCCAGACCGATCAGCATGATTCACAGAAAGTTGCCCAACTTTCTGTTCGTTTCCTGATCGGTCTGTGGACCGATCAGGCCACAGCTGGATCGGTCCACAGACCGATCCCATCATGTCCCGATCGGTCGTGGAGACCGATCAAGTAGCCTTCCTGCGAACCATCGAGAGTTGATCTCCTTGCCTTTTTGTTATCCGATCGGTCACGGCCGCTCAGATACACAAACGTATCACTGGATCGGTCTGCAGACCGATCCAGAGCTTGGTTTTTGCCCAAACCAAGTCCCAAGTCTCCCAAACCAACATTTGGTCAACCTCGACCTGTTGGTACTCAATTCCTAGCATCTGGTCACTCCCTTGACCTGCTAGAATTCCCCGCCGTCGGGTCCCTTTGACCTACTTGGACTTTCCTCAACACCGATGTCCGATCATCCCGATCCATCTGGATTTTCCTGCCTGGCTTCACTCACGAGACTTTCCCACTGGCTTCACTCACGGGACTTTCCATACTGCCTAACATCCCGTTAGGACTTTCCCATGCCCGGCTTCACTCACGGGACTTTCCAACTGCTGGCTTCACTCACGGGACTTTCCACACTGCCTAACATCCCAGTTAGGACTTTCCCATGCCTGGCTTCACTCACCAGGACTTTCCAACTGCCTAACATCCCAGTTAGGACTTTCCCATTGCCTGGCTTCACTCACCAGGACTTCTCCGTGCCAAGTCTCCATACTTGGACTTTTCCAGTGCCAAGTCTCCATACTTGGACTTTTCCCGTGCCAAGTCTCCATACTTGGACTTTTCGCGTGCCAAGCTCCCTGCTTGGACTTTTCCAGTGCCAAGCTCCCTGCTTGGACTTTTCCGGTGCCAAGTCTCCATACTTGGACTTTTTCCCGAATCAGGTCAACCAGGTCAACCTTACCTACGGTTGCATCAATACTTTCCCAATCATCTATTCTTGTCCCATATCAAGAATAGAACTCTCTCACGAGTGTCAAACATCAACATGCAACTCAACTAGGTCAATCTTGACCTAAGGTTGCATCAACAATCTTCCCAAGTCAAACATCAAAATACAACTCGAGTCAAGTCAACTCGAGTCGGGTCAACCAGGTCAACCTTGACCTAAGGTTGCACCAACAGAGGTGCCTCGCCTTATAACAACTCTCTTTTTTCTTCCTTGGTGGTGGCCGGCCATATCATCTCCTCCTCTTCCTCCTTAGTGGCCGAACCTCATCAATCTCTAGGAGCTTGTTTTGGTGGCCGGATCTAGCTTGGAGAAGAAGAAGAGAAAGGAGGTTTTGTTTCCTAGTTTTCCTTGGAGCTTGGTTGGTGGTCGAGACTTATAATCTCTTGGAGAAGGTTGCTTGGCCGAATCTTGGAAGAAGGAAGAAGAAGGGCTTGGGTGGTTCTCATCTCGGTAGATCGTCGCCCACATGACGTCCGAGATAAGAAGAGGACTACGGTAGAAGATCAAGAGGTTGTTTCTTACAAAGAAAGGTATAACTAGTAATTGTTTTCCGCATCATACTAGTTTTTCTTTGTATGAATTCCAAACACAAGAGGCATATAATTCTAGGTTTCGAATTTGTGATTCGAGTTTGTGTTTTTTTTTTTTTTTTTTCGAATTTGTGATTCGATTGTTCCTTTTAGTTAAACTTAAGGTTATATAAGAAAATTAAATATTAGATTTCATTGAAAGACTTTGTCTAGTAAGTGGTGGATGCTCCCATACCCAAGAAAGCCTAGTGCCTCGCCATGTTTAACCTGGAAGCCGATTTTCTGAAATTAATATTTAATTGAATTTGTAACATAAGTGGATTTGGATCAATAATGTTAAGCATCATTTGCGATCCAAGTATAAACCACTAAGAACAGATAAGTTAAATTTGGAATCAATAATGTTAAGTTCCATTTGCGATTCCTAATTTAATTTCTAAAGAACACAATAGGTTGTTAGGAAAGGTTCGACACTTGTACAAAATTTTTATACAGTGGAACCGGTACAATATTCCTAGGATCAACCAACAAAAGATTCATGTTTTTGGGAGAGTCGTCAGACTTGGTCCCAGGTAAACATGAACCTGATCCCCGAACATATGACGAAGCACTCCAAGATATAGATGCAGAATCTTGGCAAAGAGCAATGAATTCAGAAATAGAATCTATGTATTCTGACAAGGTCTGGGAGCTTGTAGAACCACCAAATAGTGTAAAAGCCGTTGGATGTAAGTGGATCTGCAAAAGGAAAAGAGGGACAGATGGGAAGGTGAAAATCTGTAAAATACCGGAAATAGGCGAATATTGATAAGGGAATTTTCCGGAATTTTTCGGGAATTTTTCGGAGCTCGTATGGACGAGTTAACAGGGATAAAAACGGGGCTCGGAAAAACCTGTTTAGGTTACCCTGTTTTAATGAGGAAAAGTTTTATTTTCTTTTCCTTTTATTTTCTTTTTCTTTTTAGTTATATTTTTCTTTATTTCCTCGTCGTTTCTTTTCTCACTCGCGCACCCGAGCACACCCTTTCTCCTCGCGCCGACGCCTCTTCCTTGTGCTCGACTGTTTGCCCTAACCGCCGGCCACTCGGCGGTTCCCTCCTCCTCTCCCACGTGTGAATAAGCCCCGGACCAAGGGAAGTCGGCACTGCCTTTCTCCCTTCTGCCCTAGCTGAATTCCTTCCACCGCCGGCAGCCGAGTTTCTCTCACCAGCCGCCGAACTTGCGTGCCCTAGATCTAGCGCCGGCCTGCCGCCGAGCCCTAGCATCTCCGCCACATCGCCGAGCCTCACACCTGTTGTACACTGCCGACTTCACTGCCGGCGCCGCCCGATTGTTGACCGCTCGTGTCTCCTCTCTTCTTCGGCTATCTCTGCACGGACGCACCTCGGCAGAGCACCCCCTTCACTGATCTCTCTGTCAGTTTGATAGAGCCGGCACCGTGTGTTCATTTCATGTGCCCTAATCGATCTTGGGAGGTAAGTTAGTTGGAATTAGGTTAATTCTTGGCAGGAATCTCCAATCTTGATCGTGATCTTCTCTTTGCTACTAACTTAGGTCACAGAATTGGTGAGGAAGTGGGGCTGTGGCGTTATTTGATCAGCAACAGTAGACTTAGTCCACAGAAGTGAGGGTTGTGAATTGAAGGAAGAATTACAGCGGGTTTCTGTGTGCTGTGGATCAACAAACAATTGCTTGTTCAAATTTCAGCAGCAAGCAACCTTCACCGTAATCTTTTGGATTGTGAATTAGGGTAAGGATTAGGTGCATTTAAGTTATGTTGTAGATCATGTTCTGAATTGGAGGATTTAGTTAGACGATCATGTGTATATTGATTATGTTTATGTGTTTTTGGTTTAGGGTTTTGCCCTAAATAGTTTTAGGAATTTTGTTTAGCTATTTATGTAAATCGTAGCTAAATAAAATATATATATTTATATGTGACACAGGACGAGTATCTCGGAGTCAGATTTGCACCATTTTATCGGAGGCGGGTACTTTGACTTATGTCTTTGATATGCATAATAATATGTTTAACATATAGCAGTGATTGTGTAATCGTTTTGTTTCGGTTGGTCACTACATGATAGTTACATGGTTGCTTGTTTATTTATTCTGCACTGCATATTATTTACCTGATCATATATGCTTTAGGTAGTGACCTAACCATATGCTATGTTATCTTCTGGATCTAGGGTTTATTTGATGCCCTATCTGATTTGTGTACCTTCTATCTGATACATCTTCCAATGGTATACACTTTGTATTATTTATATGGTCATTACTATGTTATTCATGAGATTGTCATGCTTAGTGTCATGCATCATGATTGCATGTTGTGCGATTGTCGGCTCCACTATGGTTGAGCCCATCACTAGTTACATGTACTGCACACACCACCACCACCCATGGATTAGTGGTATATCAGGCAGGTGTGTGGCGGTTCTGCTGTTTGGCTCCGTTGGTCAGGTGACTCAGCGTGGTAGCCGGCAGTCAGTTCCGCTCTATTTGGCTCCATTGGCATTTAGTGTAGCAGCGTGGTAGCCGGCAGATGGTGGACTCTGTTTGGCTCCGTTGGTCAGGTGACTCAGCGTGGTAGCCGGTAGAGATATCCTCCCCGTCATCATGTACCGGGAGATGAGAGCATTGAGCTCCCCCATTTATGATTTGGGGTCAGAGGACAGGAGTACTCCGACAGCATCCCGTCCACTCGGTCGCTCATCAGGAGCAGTGATGTCAGAGTGCACGGTCACCATATGCATTTATTGCATTTATTGTTTGTGATTGCTGCATTTACTTGCTGCATTTATATGGATGCATATGATTAACATGCATACAGGATTATGAGTTCCCCGGTCTGACGACCCTGTTACCTTTGTACTTTGATCCCGGTTAGTACAGTTATCTCCTGATTTCGTTTCAGTTGCATTTATCCTTCTCGTATTCAGGAGACTGTACGCATGATTAATGTTGTCTGTTATTTATTTTATTATGCATATCAGTTGTACCTGCTAAGTGTTGGACTCACCCTGTTTCCATTGTTGATATATTTTCAGGTTGAGACTATCAGGAGCAGTTCCAGTCGCTGGTTCCCACAGCACGTAGTGCTAGTCCTCTGCTAGTTTTGAGTTGTTATTTTATTTTAGATTTTCTCTGTCAGACTTTGTTTTAGTCTTGTTTTGGATTTTATATATGGATATTGTATGGAATCCTTCCGTTTGATGGACTTTTGGTATGATTTGGATTTTATTCTACTACATGCCTGCCTGGACGGCAGAAGAGGTGAGTTCGTCGGATTTGAGCTTTACGAGTGTAGTTAAGTAGGGTGGATTTCGAGTCAGAGTACTATTATTTGTGATTACTATTATTAACTGCGTGGTTGTGACAGCCAGAGGCTGAATATCTATATAAACTTCATGGTGATTGTTTTTATTTATTGTTATAATTCCAGCCGCCTGTGGCTGAGGTATATGTGTTATGTAGAAGTTTCAGATTGTCCGCCGTACAGGGGAGATGCTGCACGAATTTTCTTCGGACAGGGACTCCTCTGGGGCGTGACAAAATCTTCAAAGCAAGGCTTGTTGCGAAAGGGTACACTCAGAAAGAGGGAATCGATTATAAGGAAACTTTTTCACCAGTGACCATGCTTAAGTCTATCTGGATACTCTTATCCATTTCCGCTCATATAGATTATGAGGTTTGGCAAATGGATGTCAAGACAGTTTTCCTTAATGGAAGTCTTGAAAAAAAATATCCATATGAAGCAACCAGAGGGATTTATTGAAAAAGGCAAAGAGCATCTAGTATGTAAGCTCAATCGGTCGATTTATGGACTGAAGCAAGATTCAAGATCTTGGAACATCCGGTTTAATGAAGTAATCCAATCATATGAATTTATTCAGTGTCTGGATGAGTCTTGTGTATACAAGAAGTGTGATGGGAACGTGGTGGTATTTCTTGTACTATACGTAGATGCCATTTTATTAGTTGGAAACAATATCAAAGTGTTGTCGGAAGTAAGGGTATGGTTGTCCAAGCAATTTGATATGAAGGACTTAGGAGAATGCGCACATATTCTTGGAATCAAAGTAATAAGGGATCACAAGAAAAGGATGTTGTACTTGTCTCAAGCTTCATATATCGATACAATCCTTGCTCGTTTTAGCATGCAAGACTCCAAGAAAGGTTTTCTATCTTTTAGGCATGGAGTAGCTTTATCTAAAGAGATGTCTCCGAAGACATCAAAGGAGATAGAGGACATGAAGACAGTTCCTTATGCTTCGGCTGTCGGAAGCCTAATGTATGTTATGTTGTGCACTAGATCGGATATCTATTTTACTGTGGGCATGGTTAGCAGATATCAAAGTAACCCTGGACAGGACATTGGACTGCTGTAAATCATATATTGAAGTACCTGAGAAGGACTAGAGATTATATGCTAGTTTACCAAGCAGATGATTTGCTCCCTATGGGTTACACGGATTCTGACTTCCAATCAGATAGGGACAATAGTAAGTCTACATAAGGCTATGTGTTTACTTTAGGAGGTGGAGCCATTGCATGTAGGAGTGTTAAGCAGAAATGCGTTTCTTACTCAACCATGGAAGCTGAGTATGTGGCAGCCTCTGAGGCAGCCAAAGAAGTTGTGTGGCTCAGGAACTTCCTAATAGACTTAGATGTGATTCCTGATTTGCCCAAATCATCACAATTTATTGTGATAATAGTGGTGCAGTAGCAAACTCGAAGGAACCACGAGCTCATAAGGCAAGTAAACACATAGAGCGCAAGTACCACCTGATACAAGACATCGTATAAAGCGAGGAGAAGTTGTTGTCGCCAACATTGCATCAGCAGATAACCTGACAGATCCTTTCACTAAGGCCCTTCCGTTGAAAGCTTTTGATCAGCATGTTGAAGGAATGAGAATCAGATGTATGACAGTGTTTATGACAACATATTTTTTTAGTATAAGTGGAAAATTGTTAGAGTATATACTAAAAGCCTAGCTTTTTGTAAACATTTATTTTGAAATAAAGAATCACATTAGTCAAATATCTACATTTGTATGCTAAGTGTAGTTTTTCAATTAATTTATATTGTAGATAACATGGTATGTGGTGTCACACACAGAAGATCATGTTATCAATTCCTTATAAATTATAAATAGTAGCTCACAACTAAGATGGAAAGGAACAAACTATTAGAATAGTCATAGTGTAATTTGGTATTAGTTTATCTTAACTATAAAATTACACTAGTACACTCTGAGTGTATTGAACAGGACCATTTAAGGTAAATTCTTTTTATATTGACTGAATAAAAGAACAAGACCTTTGATTATGGAAGTGTGTGTTCTTAATCCTGATATAATAACAAGCACATATATCTAGTATTTATTTCTTTGACTTATCAATGGGTGAGATTTAGTTTGATAAATCAAGAGGCCCAATAAATTGGGAAATGATATTATTTAGAGTGTGTGTTGTTGATTATAGAAGGAAACTGTGTCCTAGTAATCTAGGTTGATAATGCCCCCAAGAGAAGCTCATAATGTAATGCCCGAAAATTCTCAAAACTATTTTAGGAATATTCTATGATTTTTTTCTGGAATTATTAGATATTTTTCCGGAATTTTCCGAGTAGCGGAAGTAGCAAAAATTATTAGAAAAGTAAAATGGCTTAAGCGGGAATCGAACCCGGGACCTCTCGGGTCCGCTAAACCTTTAGTTAGCCTTAGTAACCGGTGAACCCAGCAGGGCCGTGCTGAGAGAAAGGAGAACCAATTATATTTATAATTGGTTTGGCCGAATTAATTACTTAGTATAAATAGGAAAACATAAGTTGGTTTGGTTTATTTTGGTGTTGGTTCGGCAACTTCTCCTTCACCCTAACCTCACCGACGCCACCTCTCCCTCTCCTCCTTCTCTCAGCGCCACAACAAGGGAAGAACTAGGGTTCCATCCCTAGGGTCCCAAGGTCACTTTCCGGCGACGATTTCAGCACAAGGACGTTCCCCTCCGCGAGTAGAGCACGTGGACCCAGCCTCCTACTGACTAGGCTGCGAGGTCGATCGTTACGTAATGCTGTGCTGGACTATTAATGCGGAATGAAAACTGGCTAATTTAAAATTTTACTGAACTAAATGCTGTAAAGTTTAACTTAGTGTTCTGGGTGTACCTAGGAGTTGTACACATGCTAGGGGAGGTGCCGACCGATCCAGCTGGTACAGGATTGCAGCGTAGTTTATGGATTGGTCGGTTGAACGATCCGGAGTTTCCTACCGTGCCAGTATCAGTAGATCGGTCTGTGGATCGATCTGAAGTTTATTATCAGTTGTAAACACCTCCCCTAGCATGTGTACAACTCCTAGGTACACCCAGAACACTAAGTTAAACTTTACAGCATTTAGTTCAGTAAAATTTTAAATTAGCCAGTTTTCATTCCGCATTAATAGTCCAGCACAGCATTACGTAACGATCGGCCTCGCAGCCTAGTCAGTAGGAGGCTGGGTCGTTACAGAGTGGTATCAGAGCAGTGTTCCATACTTCCTACACACACATCAGCATTGAACCTGCAGCTTCCAAGTAAGAATACCTCTACTTTATTTATGCTTTCTGTTTCCTTGTTATAGTTCATGTTTATAGATAAACTGCTGCATGATAGTATGTGATAGTATATAACATGATAACGATAGTTATACAATTATGATTGTAATAGTTATTCATGTTTTGTCCTCTATGTCTTTAGCAATGGCACGAGGACGCCCAGCTAGAAGGGCACTAGCTACTGAGCCCCAGCAAGAGGCAGGCAGTTCAGTGCCTCCTCCCGACCTTACAGCATTAGTGGCTCAGTTACAGCAACAGCTAGCTAGCCACCTTAAAGGCTAATCAGCAGAGTACCCCCACAGTCACTCCGGAACCGAACCTGACGACTCCAGAAGTCTTAGAGGTTCCACCAGCCCAGCCTACAGCGCCAGCGCCAGCACCAGTACCAGCACCAGCAGTCCCAGCAGCTGAGCCAAGAAAGGAAGCCTATCTGATCCAGTGGCAGCGAGTCAAGCCAGAGAACTTCTCAGGCACTAGTGAACCATGGGATGCACAAGCCTGGTTCAAAACACTGGAGAGCACGATGGAGCTTCTGGACTGGCCAGAACACGAGAAGGTGAAGTGTGCCTCCTTCTGCCTGACAGGAGACGCACGCATGTGGTGGGAAAGAATCAGAACGAAGCGCCCAGTGAACCAGATGTCATGGGCTGACTTCGAGAAGGAATTCTTCGAGGAGTTCTTTCACATACGGGTTACAAACCGCCACTACGACGAGTTCACTGAGTTTCGTCAGGGCAACCTTTCAGTTGAGGAAGCCGTGAAGAAATTCAACAGGTTGGCTCGTCTATGCCCAGAGCTAGTCAGCACAGAGAAGGAACGAATCCGGTTGATGCTCAAGATGCTGAGGCCAGAGATAGCAGTGAACGTGGCTGGTGGCATACATAGGCCACAAACCACAGAGGAGTTGGTGAGCAGTGCCTTGACCACAGAGCATTACCAGAACAGCATAAAGCAGCAGAAGCAAGTCTCCTCAGAGTCCAAAGGCCAAGGAAACTCTCACACTCAAAAACAGCAAGGCCACAGCTCTAACTGGAAGGGGAACTCCAACAGCAAGCGCAAGTCAGGGAGTGACCCAAAAGGAGGACCATCTAGCAAGCGACCCAGTTATCCAAAGTATGCTACTTGTGGGAAATTTCACCCAGGGGTTTGTCGCAAGGGCACACGAGGATGCTTTGAATGTGGACAAGAAGGGCACATGGCCAAGCAGTGCCCGAACAAGACCGGTCTTCCTCAGCCACAGCAGATTCAATATGCAGGCCAGCCAACTCAGTTATATCAGATGCAGGCCGCTCTAGAAGGTCCACTTATCAGCCAGGGCAGATTAGAAGCCCCTCCAGCTATGGCGAATGCGAGGATCTACTCACTCACCAGAGAGGACGTAGCCAATGCCTCGACAGTTGTCACAGGTCAGATTAGCATTTTACAGCATAGTGCTACTGTTCTATTTGATATTGGGGCAACCCATTCATATATAGCCAGGATATTCTCCGAAAAATTAGAAATACCCTCAGAGGTACTCAGTGGTCAGTTTTTGACGGCACTACCTTCAGGAGAGATCATGGCATCCACGCACTGGCTCAGAGCAGTGCCGGTCATTATAGTAGACAGAGAGCTCTTCTGTGATCTGATAGTGCTAGAGATGACCGACTATGACGTTATCTTTGGAATTGACTTCTGATCAGATACGGTGCTACCATAGAGTGTTGTAAACAGAAAGTCATCTTCCAACCTGAAGCGGCAGTGCAATTTGAATACAATGGGGAACCAAAGAGAAAGGCCAAGAAGTTTCTCTCAGCTATGAAGGCACAGAGATTAATGGATTCAGGGTGTACGGGATTTTTAGCACACGTAGTCAGTACCAGTCAGGACAAGGACCAACAGCTAGCAGAGGTCCGAGTCGTATGTGACTACCCAGCAGTCTTCCCTGAAGAGTTACCAGGCTTAGCACCAGACAGGGAGATTGATTTTGAGATAGAGCTCATTCCCGATACAAACCCTATCTCCAAAGCGCCTTATCGCATGGCTCCAGCAGAACTGAAGGAACTTCAGGAGCAACTACAGGAGCTTCTTGACAAGGGTTTCATACGCCCGAGTCATTCACCATGGGGAGCACCTGTATTGTTCGTGAAGAAGAAGGATGGAAGCATGCAACTGTGCATAGACTACAGATCACTGAACCAAGTCACGATCAAGAACAAGTATCTCTTTCCCAGAATCGATGACCTGTTCGACCAGCTGAAGGGAGCAGCAGTGTTCTCTAAGATAGATCTCAGATCAGGTTATCATCAGGTGAAGGTTAAAGAAGGGGATATACCCAAGACAACATTCAGAACCAGATACGAACACTACGAGTTCGTAGTCATGCCCTTTGGCGTGACCAATGCTCCAGCTACATTCATGGATCTCATGAACAGAGTATTCAGGGAGTATTTAGATAAGTTTGTTATTGTGTTTATCGATGACATCCTTATCTACTCAGGAACTCAGGAAGAACACTCAGAGCACCTGAAACTAGTATTGCAGACCCTTCAGCAGAACCAGCTATACGCCAAGTTCACGAAATGTGAATTTTGGCTAGATCAGGTGTCCTTCCTGGGTCACATCATCTCAAAGGATGGTATTATGGTAGATCCCAGCAAGATAGAAGCAGTAAGTAACTGGAAGAGACCTAAGAACGCCAGCGAAATCAGGAGCTTTCTGGGATTAGCAGGATATTACAGAAAGTTTGTAGAGGACTTCTCCAGGATAGCCTCCCCACTGACAGCTCTTACCAGAAAGAACAGGAAATTTCAATGGGCAGAGGACTGTGAGAACAGCTTCAGCGAGCTAAAAAGGAGATTGACCAGTACTTCCATTTTGGCTCTACCAGACAACACCAGCAGCTTTGACATCTATAGTGATGCCTCTAAGTTGGGACTAGGAGCAGTACTGATGCAAAATGGCAAGGTGATCGCCTATGCCTCTAGACAACTCAAGGATTATGAGAAGAATTACCCTACTCATGACCTTGAGCTTGCAGCAGTAGTGTTCGCTCTCAAAATTTAGAGACATTACTTTTATGGAGCTCAGTGCAGAGTGTATACAGATCATCAGAGTCTGAAGTACTTCTTCACTCAGAAGGATCTGAACATGCGACAGCGTAGATGGCTTGAGCTGGTCAAAGACTACGATATAGACATCCTCTACCATCCAGGGAAAGCCAATAAGGTAGCCGACGCACTTAGCAGAAAATCCAGTGCTACCTTATTATCTCTTACAGCCATGTCACCGCCCCTACAGAAGGAGATCGTAGATTTTGGTCTCGAACTCATCGTTGGATATCTCTCTACTATGACCTTAGAGTCTACCTTGCTTGGTGATATTCAGTCAGCTCAGGAGCAGGACCCTGAAATTCAGAAAATCAAGCAAGGGCTAGCAGAATCAGAAAGTAGAGAATTCAGAGTGTCCGATAGCGGGGTGTTGTATTTTGGTGACAGACTCTGTGTTCCAGATCAGGAGGAGCTACGGAGACAGATTTTAGATGAGGCTCACAAGACTCCCTATGCGATGCATCCAGGTTCCACCAAAATGTATCAAGACCTGAAGAACCATTTTTGGTGGCCCGGGATGAAGCGAGACATCGCCAGATATGTTAGCATCTGCCTCACCTGTCAGAGGGTCAAGGCAGAACATCAGCGACCAGGAGGAGTCCTGCAGCCTATACAGATTCCAGAATGGAAGTGGGAGGATATCTCTATGGATTTCATAGTGGGGCTGCCCAGAACCACGAATGGTTTTGACGCCATCTGGGTAATAGTCGACAGGTTGACTAAATCAGCCCACTTCTTAGCTATCAAGATATCCTACTCCATGGAGAAGCTAGCTCGGTTGTATCTCCGGGAGATCGTCAGACTCATGGAGTCCCACGAACCATCATTTCGAGACAAGGTGATTCACATCACACTACGGGAGTGTGTATCGGCGCACTAAGTTAAAGTTCAAGACAGATTCTATCCTCAGACGGATGGTCGGAGCGAGTAAATCGTGCTCGAAGATATGCTCCAGTGTGTGCCCTAGACTTCAAGGAAGTTGGTGCAAATATCTGAGCTTAGCGAAATTTGCATACAACAACTATCGAGCCACTATCGGCATGGCACCTTACGAGGCTCTCTATGGGCGGAGGTGTAGATCTCAATCTGCTGGTATGAGAGTGGTGAGCAGAAAGAACTAGAACTTCAGACGGATCTAGTAGCAGATACCACAGCTATACGACAGATCCGCCAGAGGATAGAGACATTTCAGGCCAGAAAAGATATGCCGATACAGCGCGAGACCCTTAGAGTTTTCGATCGGGATACGGTGTTCCTTAGAGTAGCTCCCATGAAGGGAGTGATGCGTTTTGGGAAGAAGGGCAAACTTAGTCCCAGATATGTGGGACCATACCTTATCAGCAGAAGAGTGGGCAAGGTAGCATATGAGCTAGAGCTACCCTAGGAAATGTCAGCTGTCCACAACGTATTTCATGTCTCTATACTGAAGAAGCATACCCCAGATGCCACCCAGGTGATTGAGCCCCAGTCGGTACAGATCCGCGAAGACCTCAGCTATGATAGTCGGCCTATTCAGATAATAGACCGAGCAATTAAGAAATTACGGAACAAGGAAGTACCATTAGTCAAAGTCATTTGGCACAGTCACACAGAAGCCAGCATGAGACAGAAGTACCCAGAATTATTCTAAGTTCGAGGACGAACTTTTTATAAGGTATGGGAGATTGTAATGCCCGAAAATTCTCAAAACTATTTTAGGAATATTCTATGATTTTTTTTCTGGAATTATTAGATATTTTTCTGGAATTTTCCGAGTAGCGGAAGTAGCAAAAATTATTAGAAAAGTAAAATGGCTTAAGCGGGAATCGAACCCGGGACCTCTCGGGTCCGCTAAACCTTTAGTTAGCCTTAGTAATCGGTGAACCCAGCAGGGCCGTGCTGAGAGAAAGGAGAACCAATTATATTTATAATTGGTTTGGCCGAATTAATTACTTAGTATAAATAGGAAAACATAAGTTGGTTTGGTTTATTTTGGTGTTGGTTCGGCAACTTCTCCTTCACCCTAACCTCACCGACGCCACCTCTCCCTCTCCTCCTTCTCTCGGCGCCACAACAAGGGAAGAACTAGGGTTCCATCCCTAGGGTCCCAAGGTCACTTTCCGGCGACGATTTCAGCACAAGGACGTTCCCCTCCGCGAGTAGAGCACGTGGACGCGAGCGAATCGTCGAGAAGTCATCTCCACCGGAATTTCTAGCGATTAGATTTGTAAGAAATCTAGCACACAAGGTAAAAAACCCCTCACCTGCAGTATAAGTAGCTCTCGCGTGTTTTCTTTTATGCATTAGATTAGTTTAATTGAATTTTGTCAGCATATAGTGTGTATTTTAACTCTTCTCATAGATTTAGGGATTAGTGAGCATCTCTAGATGGGTCGAGCACGTGTATCCTCTGTAGATAGGGGTTTAGACGCTGCTGGGTGCCTAGAGGTGGTCTCCCTGATCGAGAGGAGAGTTAGAGAGCGCCAAATGCTCGACAAAATGCCTAGCACAACCTTATGATACAGTGGGCATTTAGTTAAATGTCATAGAACATGTTAATTAACATGATCAGTTTTTATTTCAGCTTTTATGAGACTAGATGTCCAAATGGGTGGGCTCCCACAGTCGCCTCTAGGTTCAGACAACCTAGTTCTAGGTTCAGATAACCTAGATTCAGCAAAATAGTATTAGCTATTTCAGTATTTTACTTTTCAGTGGCACTGTACTGGATTAGATATCCATTGGGTTGGACTCCCATAGTCGTCCCTAGTCGTCCCTAGTCGTCCCTAGGTTTAGCTAACCTAGTAAACCCTACTAGATTCGGAACTTGCAATCCCGGGTCTAGTTAGGGATGCGCGCACAGCAAGTGTTAGGACCAAAAGTAGCTAGAGGGGGGGGGTGAATAGCTCGTCGCGTGCTCGTCGCTTGGCGTTGCTTGTTTCTTCAAGGATATGCAGCGGAAAATACAGAAACAAATACAACCACGCTAACACTAGGATTTTACTTGGTATCCACCTCCAAAGGAGGTGACTAATCCAAGGATCCACACCATGCACGCACCCTCCACTATGAAACACTCCTTTTCGGTAACTACCGAGGGCGGAGAAGCCCTACAAGACTCTCAGTACAAGAAGAAGAAAGGGAAATACAAGTTAAGCAAAAGCTTACAAGATGTGCAGTAAAAACCCTAACCCTAACTTCTTCCTCTTGCAATAGATCCGCCTCTTGACTTGGAAAGCCTCCAAGAACCTTCAAGAACTGGCGATCACGTGCTTGTAGAGAGCTGTGGAGGAGCTGGAATGAATCTGAGAAGAGCTCGTGAAGAGATGCCGAAGACCACGCTCGCCTGCGGCTTTAAACCCGACGCAACGGTCGGATCCCGATCGATTCGAATGTTCCGAATCGATCGGGGAGGCTTTGGATCGATCCACGGATCGATCCAGAGCGCCTCTGTGCTCAGGAAACGCGCCTGGATCGATCCACGGATCGATCCAGCGCTTATCGCGCGAAGCAGCATCGTCCCGATCGATCGGCTGATCGATCGGGACCTCTGGATCGATCCACGGATCGATCCAGAAGCTTTCTGTTCGCTGGGAAGAATCTGGATCGATCCACTGATCGATCCACAGCCTGGATCGATCCACGGATCGATCCAGCACTTGGTTTTTGCCCAAAACCAAGTCCCAAACCTCCCTAACCAACATCCGGTCAACCTTGACCTGTTGGTACATCATGCCTCGCATCTGGTCACTCCCTTGACCTGCTAGGACTCCCACCAAGTGTCCGGTCAATCCCTTTGACCCACTTGGACTTTTACTCGTCGTGCCAAGTATCCGGTCACTCCATTGACCTACTTGGACTTCCACCAGATGTCTGGTCAACCTTGACCCATCTGGACTTCCTTCCTTGCCAAGTATCTAGTCAATCCTTTGACCTACTTGGACTTCCCAACACCAGATGTCCGATCATCCTTGATCCATCTGGATTTCCTTCCTTGCCTGGCTTCACTCACCAGGACTTTCACCTAGCTTCACTCACTAGGGTTTTCCATCTGCCTAGCTTCACTCACTAGGACTTTCCATCTGCCTAGCTCACTCACTAGGACTTTCACCTGGCTTCACTCACCAGGACTTTCACCTAGCTTCACTCACTAGGATTTCCTTCTGCCTAGCTTCACTCACTAGGACTTCCTTCTGCCTAACTTGCCAGTTAGGACTTCCCAGTCAAGTATCCGGTCAACCTTGACCTACTTGACTCTTCTTCGTTCAATATCTTATTGTCAAACATCTAAACCCAAACCAAGACTCAGCTTGGTTAACCAGGTCAACCTTGACCTGAGGGATGTTGCACCAACAATCTCCCCCTTTTTGATGTTTGACAATACCACAATAACACATACAATCCCACATGTAAGTTAGGCTAATCCTATAGCCTCCTTCTTCATGCCACTAGGTAATGAACACATAAGTTAAGCTTTTCATTCTCCCCCTAAGAGGGCAAACTCCCTCTAGGTAATGAAAACCTAACTTACTTCCTTTCATTCTCCCCCTATTGGCACACATCAACCCCCTACTAATAAAACACATCAACCCGTCTTTGGACACACATCAACCTATGCTCCAATTTTGGGCACACTTCAACAACTTCATCTGTTGAAGACTCTCCCCCTGTAGAGTTGCTCATCGTGATCACAACTTCACTCATTGTGATCAATACAATAATGAAGGTCCCATACCCTTCATTTATCCTTAACTTCTCCCTCAATGTAGACAAATACCCAACCTTGAGCATTTTCTGACCACTTGAGTTCCCCCTTGAGTTCCCACTTGAAATAATGAGGATATCCACTCCCCATTTCAAGTTCAACTGCTCATCCATGAGCATTCTCTTAACAGAAGGTTAACCACCTTCCAAGGTTTATGAAAAATAATTTTCATGTCTTTAAAGAGTCCCTCCCCTAAAGACATGGTGGTAACTTCATCATTGCACCAACAATGACTTGGAATCCCTAAACCTTTAGGAAACCCAGATTTAGAAGTTTTGAGGTTCAAATGTTCAAAATTTGAAACAAACCTCAACCTAAACTTCAATGAAGTCTTCCTTAACCATTCCATCCTTGTTTTCAACACGAAAACACCCTTTTTATGTATACAAATGCATTTTAAGGGTTTGGAATGGTTACCTAGACTAAAATAAGTTCAAAGTGCTGAAATCAGGCTTTCCAACCAAAATCCTTGGATCGATTGGAGTTGGGTTCCAATCGATTGAACCTTCTGAATCGATCCAGCGATCGATTCAGAATACTCTCATCGACTGATCGATCCATGAAGCTCCGTAGAGATTGCCTTTTGAATCGATCCATGGATCGATTCAGGCACTCCAATCGATCCATGGATCGATCGGAGCTCTGATAGTTGCTGAAATTCCATTTCAGTCAACTTCAGAAACCCTTAGAAAATTAAAAAAAATCCAAAAATTATGAAATTTCGTGTAGACACTGTTTAGGGCATATATTATCAAGGAAAAATAGTTTTCTATGAAAATACATCATCTTTTCAAAGATTGACACAAACTTGAAAACTTGCAAAAACTTTAGTGTTTTCTTCAAGTTTGTGTCTAACTATTCAATGGTGATTACTATCAAAAGATAGCCTTCACCAAGGTTTTCCAAAATTATTTTGAAAACTTTTTCAAAACCAATATCCCACCATGTTTCTTGGGCATAATGCACATGACTTGTACATTAGCTTTCCCAATGATGGGAAAACACATATCTATGTGTTTTGATGAAACTAAAACTCAAAAGAATGCACTAAATCAACATCTTGAGTTTTGTTCATCATCCTAACATCTCACTTGTATGTAATGTGCACTAAAACACATACAAGTCATCTTATAGGTCTTTGTGAGATGTAGATTTTGGTTTTGCCCTAATCTAGGGATCATGCATATCTATCTAGGCATTTTGGAGATATTAGACACCCACCTAGGATGTCACTTGTTAATAAGTGTTGTTAAATGCCTTTTGTCCTTAATTACAAGGAATTAAACTTAATGCATGATAATGTTATGACATACATCAAAAAGAAATAATTTTCAAAAGAAAATATCCTATAATTACATGATGTATGAATGTCATGACATGGTATTTTTGTATTTTTCATAATAAGTCATGAATGCAAAAGTAGACATGATGTCATGGCATATGATGGGCAAACAATCATGGCAAGATTTAGCATAAATAAAATATACCTAGATTAACTATCTAAGTATCCTTAAAACCTTAGCTAAACTTACAACTTAATCCTAGATTGCCCTTAAGTGCGTCACGAAAACGCCAAAACCTAAATTGGCATTTCTAATTCCCTTGATTAATTTATGCCAATTGAAATTAAGCATATTCCTCAAATGTTGGCATATTTCATTTTTCCACAAGAGTAGCACTTTAAAGTTAAGGCCCGGATTGCCTTAAATTTCCTAAGAACATACCAAAATCCCAACTTGGTAGCTCTTATGAATTTCCCAATATGTGCCTTTTAAGATTAAAATCAAATTTTCACCACTAGGCACATTTTACTCTTTCAAGGAGTAAATAATAGTTCCATTTCATTTTCAAAGGTTAACAAAAACCTTGAAAATGCTCCTTGAGTGTCAATTTCCTCAAAGTTGGGTTAACTACCCTTCTAAGCGGAGTTGACACTCTCTAACCCATCTATGGGGTAGAGAAGATGCTCCTAGGAACCCAACACCTATTGGTGCTCCTTGGATGCTCTAGGTATTTACTAGGGATAACTTCCCTAGATACCTTCCTAGTGACCTTGTTTGGCTTCTTGGAGGCCTTGGTCACACTTTCTAGGTCAACTCTAAGGATAGCCTCCCTTGTGACCTTGTTTGTGACTTTCTTAGACTTCTTAGAAGCCTTAGTCACATTTATTGCAAAAATACTCTTAGGGATGACTTCCCTAGTATTTTTGGCTTGACCACTAGACCTAGGGTTTGTTCCATAACTATATGGAACCCTATGATAACTAGGCACATCCTTCTTAGCCTTTGGTTTGTATCCCAAACCTCTATGGCTATTTGATGGCTTTGACTTTCCTAGCCCTAGGTTTTGCTCACTTTGCCCTTTTAGGATATTTTCCATCCTTTTTAGGGTCTTTTCCATTTTATCAAGTCTTGATCTCAAGACTTGATTTTCTATCATTAAATCCTTAGAATTTGGTTTTTCATTAAGTCCATGAGCATTTTGGTTTCTAGGCTTGTATCTAAAATCCTTAGAGTTATTGCCTAGACTTTTACCTACATTCCTAACCCTAGGAGTGATAGTCTTAGCATGTAGGGCCACATGCTTTTCCTTAAAGCCCTCATGCTTTCTATTCTTATGGTAAATTGCATTAAAATGATAAAAGTTAGACCTATCATGCTTTTTACCATAATGTAAAGGAGTAGGCTCAATAAATGTTACCTTCTTCTTTACCTTGGAGGCTCCCCCTTGACTAGTGCCTCCTTGAGCCTTGACCCTCTTCTTCCCCTTGGGGCATTGACTACGATAATGCCCCTTTTGATTGCAAGAGAAGCATATAATATGCTCCTTGCTCTTCTTTGTGTTGGGGATGGTCTCCTTGGACTTCACCTTGCCCTTTTGTGCCACTTGGCCCTTCTTCTTGGCTAATTTAGGGCACTTGCTCTTGTAGTGCCCATGTTCCCTACATTCAAAGCATATAATATGATTTTTATTATTAATTGAAATGTTTATACCTTCTTGTGTAGGGATGACACTTGCTCCTCCATTTGATATTTCTTGAATTTCGGAGGTGGCACCATCTTCTTCTTCTTCACTTGACCCGGATGTAGAAGCTTCTCCTTCTTCTTGATCCGGCGTCACCAAGGATTGCTCCCCCTCAATCCTAGAGGTGGAGGCTTCATCATCTTGAACATGAAACAAGGAGTATTCTCCCTCCTTGTTCCCTTCGTTGCATTCCCTTGAGGATGAAGCTTCTTGGATTTCCTCTTCTTCGGAGGTTGAGCATCTCTCAACCTCGGAGTCCTCCTCTTGATCTTGCTCCAAAGAGTCACCCTCTCTGGATTCTTCATGATCTTGTACAGTGGAGGGGATCTCTTTATGAAGCTTGTCCAATTTGCTCCATAATTCCTTTGCATCTTCAAATTCTCCAATTTTGCAAAGGATGGTGCTTGGCAATAAATTGACCAAAAGCTTGGTCACTTTGTCATTAGCCTCGCACCTTTGGGCTTGCTCTTGGCTCCACGTGCTCCTCTTGAGAACTTTACCCTTTGAATTTCTTGGAGCCTTGAAGCCTTCCATTAGAGCAAACCATTGCTCTATCTCCATCATAAGAAAATTTTCGATTCTTGATTTCCAAGAATCGAAACTCGTAGAAGTGTATGGTGGAGCCACCCTTGTGTCAAATCCAAGCCCATCTTGGAATTGCATCTTAAAGTTGAGCTTGATAAAGTCTTGAACTTGAAGAATTTGCTCCAACTTCTTCACCCTCTAGCTTTTCTTGATATGCTTGACCCTTCCGGCGATGATTCCGGTGAAGAGCGGCCTCGCTCTGATACCACTTGTTAGGATCAAAAGTAGCTAGAGGGGGGGGTGAATAGCTCGTCGCGTGCTCGTCGCTTGGCGTTGCTTGTTTCTTCAAGGATATGCAGTGGAAAATACAGAAACAAATACAACCACGCTAACACTAGGATTTTACTTGGTATCCACCTCCAAAGGAGGTGACTAATCCAAGGATCCACACCACGCACGCACCCTCCACTATGAAACACTCCTTTTCGGTAACTACCGAGGGCGGAGAAGCCCTACAAGACTCTCAGTACAAGAAGAAGAAAGGGAAATACAAGTTAAGCAAAAGCTTACAAGATGTGCAGTAAAAACCCTAACCCTAACTTCTTCCTCTTGCAATAGATCCGCCTCTTGACTTGGAAAGCCTCCAAGAACCTTCAAGAACTGGCGATCACGTGCTTGTAGAGAGCTGTGGAGGAGCTGGAATGAATCTAAGAAGAGCTCGTGAAGCAATGCCGAAGACCACGCTCGCCTGCGGCTTTAAACCCGACGCAACGGTCGGATCCCGATCGATTCGAATGTTCCGAATCGATCGGGGAGGCTTTGGATCGATCCACGGATCGATCCAGAGCGCCTCTGTGCTCAGGAAACGCGCCTGGATCGATCCACGGATCGATCCAGCGCTTATCGCGCGAACCAGCATCGTCCCGATCGATCGGCTGATCGATCGGGACCTCTGGATCGATCCACGGATCGATCCAGAAGCTTTCTGTTCGCTGGGAAGAATCTGGATCGATCCACTGATCGATCCACAGCCTGGATCGATCCACGGATCGATCCAGCACTTGGTTTTTGCCCAAAACCAAGTCCCAAACCTCCCTAACCAACATCCGGTCAACCTTGACCTGTTGGTACATCATGCCTCGCATCTGGTCACTCCCTTGACCTGCTAGGACTCCCCACCAAGTGTCCGGTCAATCCCTTTGACCCACTTGGACTTTTACTCGTCGTGCCAAGTATCCGGTCACTCCATTGACCTACTTGGACTTCCACACCAGTGGTCAACCTTGACCCATCTGGACTTCCTCTTGCCAAGTATCCAGTCAATCCTTTGACCTACTTGGACTTCCCAACACCAGATGTCCGATCATCCTTGATCCATCTGGATTTCCTTCCTTGCCTGGCTTCACTCACCAGGACTTTCACCTAGCTTCACTCACTAGGGTTTTCCATCTGCCTAGCTTCACTCACTAGGACTTTCCATCTGCCTAGCTCACTCACTAGGACTTTCACCTGGCTTCACTCACCAGGACTTTCACCTAGCTTCACTCACTAGGATTTCCTTCTGCCTAGCTTCACTCACTAGGACTTCCTTCTGCCTAACTTGCCAGTTAGGACTTCCCAGTCAAGTATCCGGTCAACCTTGACCTACTTGACTCTTCTTCGTTCAATATCTTATTGTCAAACATCTAAACCCAAACCAAGACTCAGCTTGGTTAACCAGGTCAACCTTGACCTGAGGGATGTTGCACCAACAGCAAGTACAGTTGCCAGGGCCCATCAGCAGCATGTTTAGTATTTTCACTTACTTTATGTATATGGTTTTCAACCTTGTCACAAATTAGTTCGTAAATTCAGTACAGTCCTAGCAGTAGCTCAGTATTAGCTTAGCTCAGTTTTTAGTATCAGCTTAGTTCTTCATTGATACCATGTGATTGATATCATGTTCAGCTTTAGATATGCCATGATTGTATGCTTATATGCCATGCCATGTTTAGTTTATTCAGTATACTTAGCATATCCTTTCAAACAGCATGATTTAAAATCATATTTGCATCGTATGCATGTTTTAGTGATGTAGATGGTTTCTTACTAAGCTTTTTAACTTACAGATACTATTTTCCTTATACTGCAGATACAAGTAAAAGGAAAATGGACTAGCAGTGGAGGCTGGAGGTCAATGCAGATCAAGATGTGTGTGGAAGGAACTGGAATAAAGATCCTAGGGATCTAGTTTTATTTTATTATGCATTAGAACGTGTTCAGTATGCATTAGTACTTATAGCAAGCGTTATCTTATGTTTCTGTTAGTTAGCAAGAGAACAGTTTAAAACCTTGTTAGTTTTGGTTTCCATATGTTTACATGCCATGAATTAGTATTCTGTGCCTTAATCATGTTTAGTGTGTTAGCCATTACCTAGTAGAATGTTTCTCTTAGCTTTTATAGTGTT
This sequence comes from Zingiber officinale, assembly GCF_018446385.1. Lineage (NCBI taxonomy): Eukaryota > Viridiplantae > Streptophyta > Magnoliopsida > Zingiberales > Zingiberaceae > Zingiber > Zingiber officinale. The sequence goes on from NC_055996.1 coordinate 94,034,639, forward strand.
GTGTAATGGCTTTGGCACGCATCAGTGCTGATAGCAGGGGCCTGATATGAAATCAGAAACCCCTGATCGGTCAGCAGACCGATCAGGGAGTCTCTGATCGGTCGGTAGACCGATCAGGGACCTGGTTTCTACGAACAGAAGCTTTCTGTTCGTTCCCTGATCGATCCGTGGATCGATCAGGAGCTGGGTCGCGAAAAAAAAATGGCTCACTGATCGGTCAGCAAGACCGATTAGTAAGCCACTGATCGGTCTCATTGACCGATCAGGGACCAGCTGGATCAGTCGGCAGACCGATCCAGCAGCGTACAGTATTGCAGTGTAGTTTATGGATCGGTCGGTTGAATGATCCGGAGTTTCCTACCGTGCTAGTATCAGTAGATCGGTCTGTGGATCGATCCGAAGTTTATTATCAGTTGTAAACACCTTCCCTAACATGTGTACAACTCCTAGGTACACCCAGAACACTAAGTTAAACTTTACAGCATTTAGTTCAGTAAAATTTTAAATTAGCCAGTTTTCATTCCGCATTAATAGTCCAGCACAACATTACGTAACGATCGGCCTCGCAGCCTAGTCAGTAGGAGGCGGGTCGTTACACATAAGGATTGTCATGTAAACCCTGCAGGTGGACTTAGTTCGACATGACAATAAGGTTGAGTGGTACTACTCTTGGAGCTAGATATTAATTAAGTGAGTTGTCAGTAACTCATTTAATTAGTGAGCATTCGATATCTTAAACACAGGGAGATTAACACACTCATGATAAGAAGGAGCCCATATAGTAATATGGGATTGGTGCGGTAGTTTAATAATCACTCTTAGTGGTATGAGTTATTATTGATGAACTCGAGTTGGGTGTTCGGGGCGAACACGGGAAGCTCAAGTTCATCCGGAGACCAAAACCAATTTCTCCTCTCGATTCTTGTCGTAGCCTCTTATTTATAAAGTGTTATACTCACCCATACCCACCTTCTTACCCACCTTAAGGTGGCCGGCCAAGCCTAGCTTGGAGCCCAAGCTAGGGCCGGACAAACCAAGGTGAGATGGTTTAAAGAGGTGGCCGACCCTAGCTTTAACCCAAGCTTAGTGTGGCCGGCCAAAATAAATTAAAAGGATTTTATTTTTTAAAATCTTTCTTATGTGGAAGCCATGGTTTTAAAAGATAGTTTAAAATTTAAATCTTTCCTTTTATAGGTTTCTACAAAAGATTAAGAGAAAGGTTTGATATCTTTCCTTATTTGTCGTTAAAAGGAAGATTTTAATTTTTGATAAAACTTTCCTTTTTTGTAACCATCCTCATGATTTAAAAGAGAGTTTTAAAATTTAAATCTTTCCTTTTATAGTTTCTACAAAAGACTAAGAGAAAAGATTTGATATCTTTCCTTATTTGTAGATTGAAAGGAAGATTTTAATTTGGAGAAAACTTTCCTTATTGTAATCATCCACATGTTTTAATAGAGAGATTTTAATTTATAAAAGTTTCCTTTTATAACCAACCATGAAGGGCATTTTTAAAGAGAAATTTTTATTTTAAAAATTTTCGGAAATAAATTAGGAAGTTTTAATTTTTGTTTAAAACTTTCCTTGTTTGGAGGATATTGAGGTGGTCGGCCAAATAGAAACAAGAAAGGAAATTTTAATTAAATTTTCCTTTCATTGGCAAAGAGGATAAGGAAGGTTTTATTTAAACTTTCCTTATTTAGCAAGACCAAGGAATATAAAAGAGAGGATAGAGATGCCTCACCTAACAATAACCTATCATCTATTCCTCTCTCTTTTCTTCCTTGGTGTGGCCGACCCTCTTCCTTCCCCTCTCTTCTTCTTGTGGCCGAACCTCATCTTCTCTTGGAGTTCTTGTGGTAGTCGGATCTTGCTTGGAGAAGAAGGAGAGAAAGGAGGCTTTGTTTCTAGCATCCCTTGGAACTTGGTGGTGGTGGCCAAACCTCATCTTCTCTTGGAGTTCTTGTGGTGACCGAAACTTGCTTGGAGAAGAAGGAAGCTTGGGTGGATTCTCGTCTCGGTAGATCGTCGCCCACACGACATCTGAGATAAGAATAGGAATACGACAGAAGATCGTGAGGTCTATAAGCTATAAAAAGATATAATTAGTTATTAGTTTCCGTATCATAACTAGTTCATCCTTTTATTTAGATCTTGAAATACCAAACACAAGAGGTTAATGAATCTAGGTAATCGAATTTATGTTTTCGATTTTGTGTTTCTTTTATTTTTCGAACTTGTGATTCGATTGTTCTTTTTGGTTAACCTAGGGTTACTATAAGGAAATTAAATATTAAATTTCGTTGGAAGGCTTTGTCTAGGAAGTGGTGGATGCTCTCATACTGAAGAAGGTTTAGTGCCTCGCCATGTTTAACCTGGAAGCCGATCTCTGAAATTAATATTTAATTGAATTTGTAACATGGGTGGAATTGGATCAATAATGTTAAGCATCGTTTGTGATTCAAGTCTAAACCACTAAGAACAGATAAGTTGAATTTGGAATCAATAATGTTAAGTTCCATTTGCGATTCTAAATTTAATTTCTAAATAACACAATAGGTTGTTAGGAATGGTTCAAGACTTGTACAAAATTTTTATATAGGGGAACTGGTACGATATTCAGAGTAGCAACCAACAGGCTCATGCCATTTGAGCATTCCTTAGAGAGAAGTACAGTGAAGTAAGTTTAAGTAATCTCCGTCAAATAACAATCAAGTTTGATAGCTGTAAAAAATGCTCGAATGTTACCATGGCCTAACATCTCAGGGAGATGGGTAATATAATTCGAGACTTAAAAGATGTTGGTCATGAGTTGACTAATGAATAACAGGTTCAGGAAGTTATCCATTCCCTTCCTGATTCTTGGGAAACGATGAAATAGAATCTGACTCATACTGAAAGTATCAAGACTTTCACTAATGTCTCACGTTATGTTAAAGTTGAGATGGGGAGGATTGAATCTGCAAGGATTTCTGATGTGTTAAACAACAAGCGCACGGTTGTCGTCAAGTAATAAAATTTCTAAAAGTCGATCCTACGAGGATTGAAGCTTAAATGCTAGTTTGTCCTACACTTTGAATCTAACTAAACAAAATTGATAATAGGTTGTTTTAAGATTTTCGATCAAATGCAGAAGTAAAAAAAAAATTGAGGAAGTCCTTAATTCAGAAGATGTTCTAGGTCGAAGGTTTCATTGTAATGGTGGATGTTGTGATATGAATTGACCCATTGCTAGTTCTCTACTTGTATGTTTGCAGGGCAGTCTAAAGATTTACTGAATTCTACCCCGTGACGGTGTATCGGAGTACTTCCCCTGCCAGTAACCAAGCATGTCATCAAGTGAAGAAGTAACTTAGAGAGTCCGGGTTTTCAGTAGAGTACCTCCTGTCACCAAGTCTCCCCTAGGTACACATCTCTAGATTACGTAGGTCACTTGCGTAGCATATGATTAGGGGAAGCCCATTAGGTCAAGTGATAGACTTATCCATACATAGAATCATCCTCCTTTAGGAGGTTACATTCCATATAGAAGGATAGTTACCTTAGATACTCAATTTCAAACAAGTATCTTAAGGTCATGCCGAGCTATATCGGAACGCACACTCAAAAGAGACGATGATTTATGCATCTAATCAACGAAAATTCAGGTTCACACACAGTCCCAATTTAGACGCACAGCAATGTATCTATTCAGAATAAGATCTATGCATACAAAACTATAATCTAGATAGACAAATTTATGATCATAAGGGAAAGCTTCTATGTAAGTATTTCATCAAACAGAACAAGTGCACACAAGTTTCATCAAACTAGGAAGAAGACTCAAAGATTCCATATTCAATTTATAGAAAAAGCTTTTGTGATTTGGGGGCAAGTGTTAGTCTCATTCCATATTCAATTTGTAATAAATTAGGTCTCAAAAACTTTAAACTTACTACCATGACACTACAATTAGCTAACCATTCTTGCAGGTATCCTATGGGTATTATAGAGGATGTGCCGGTAGAAGTTGGTGGGAGTATTATTCCCACGGATTTTGTGATGCTGGACATGGAAGAAGACTCGAAGATTTCAATCATATTAGGAAGACCATTCCTTGCTACAACTAGAGCAATAATTAATGCCAAAAACCATAAGCTTTCATTGGTAATTGGTAAGGAAAGGTTGGAATATAATTCATCAAATTCTTCTAACCATGTCTTTTCTCTTTTAGTAAGTGTTTGCAGTGGGGTGGACGCTTACAAGCTAGAGGATTGGAATTTCCATCCTCATGGGAGGTCGCCGGATAAGGAACATGATCCGGCAAGTGATGTTGGGATAAGGCCTCCCAATAAAAATGAAAAATACATCTGCCCTCTAATGGCAAGAAAACAAAAAGAAAACGGGGATCGGTCGAGCTAAACACCTTAAACAAGCGCTTCTTGGGAGGCAACCCAAGAGTTTCTTTAGTTAGTTTCAATTCAAGTTTTCTTTTCATTAGTTAGTGTTTTTATTTCGTTATTGCTGTTTGTTTTCAAGTTGTATTTTGCTTCCATAAGCTGGTTGTGATTACTTCATGGGCATGGAAGCATTGGCGAAGTCGGAAAGGGAGTAAATCATCTATGTTGAGCTAAACAGAGCTTGGTTGTGTATCATACACGGCTGTGTAGAGCTTACAGAGGAGGAAGAGTACTCGGTCGTGTGACTCACACGGGCCATGTAAACTTACCAGAGAAAGAGATGTGCTCGGTCGTGTACCACACATATTCGTGTGAGAATTCTCGAGAAGAATAAGGACTCGCCCGTGTCTTAGACACGGCCGTGTGAGGCTAAATCAAGAAGGAAAAGAATACGGTCGTGCATCACACGCGACCGTGCAAAAGAAGCCGAGAAGGAGCTTGTTCTGCCCGTGTCGATTGACACGACCGTGCGGATTTAGCCGAGATGGAGCGTCCTTAAGCCGTTTAGATCTGCACGGCTGTGTGACATACCTTAACCCTGGTTGTGTCTATAAGACACGGTCGTGCCTAGGCCGTGTTGGCCACACGCCCAAGCTTCTTTTCCCTAAAAAAAAAAACCTTCTCATCTTCAACTCTTCCTCCCAACTTCTTAGATCTAGATTTCAAACTCATTTCTCTCCATAAACCACATCATGATCTAGCAAATTCTCCTTTCCTATCTTCAAGATATACAATTCTTTGTCCGAAAGTTCTTACTTTTCAAGATCTATTTTTACAAGAATCAAATTTCTCCAACAAAACAACACCTTTCCCACTTTGAAATTCATCATGTCCAATCTTTTGAAGAAACTTCATAAAGGAAGCGGAGGATCAAGCAGAGGAAATGATTCACCAAAGGATAAAGGGAAAGAGAAGGTCACAAAAGGCAAAGGAAAGAGGATTTCACGCGACGAAGGTAACGTGGTTTCCCTCTTTTTCCTATTGGTCGTCCACGTAGACCTCCACCCCCTTCACAACCACCATATTGATTTTATTGAGACAATGAAAAGTTTAAGTATGGGGAGGGTATTTGCAACAACCTGATTTTTCTTTACATTTTTCAGTTTTTCTATTTCATTATGCATTTTGTTTTATTTGTTTGGTTTCTTGAGTTTGTTTTTGACTTTCATTTGATTGTCTTTTGAAAACATTGTGGCATACATATTGAGAAACTCAATCTTAAATTATATGCTTTCTTGTCTTTAAGTAAATGATTAGAACATTTTTTTATCTTGATTCATGATGTTGTAAATAATGCTAGTATGTTTAGTGTGATCTCTATCTTAAGTTGCATGATGTGAGCTAAGTATTCTATGGAAATAAGTTTGAGATTTGACTTAACCTTAAGGATCTTACTTTCACTTTACTTGAGCTTGAATAGTTGATATCATTGAAATAGTTATGATTCATCTTATTTGTTTAGTACTTGGTTTCCATGGTGATTTCTCAAACTTCATTTTGGTTACTGGATGAGGCTCGAATCATGTAAGCTCATTTGAAAAAAATTAAAATATCCCAATATTTGTGCAGTATATTTGTGTTTAAGTGTTATACCTTGCAATCACTTAGGAAAAAATGAAATGAAAAAAAAAAGAAGAGAATGAAAAAAAATGATGATGATGAAAAAAGGGATATAAAAAATAGTTGTCGTGAGTGGAAACTAGCAAGTTACCCCTTTGAGACCGAGTTGAATTACTGAGGAAATGACTACTATGTTTCTCTTGATATCGAGCACGCCTTTGAGACCCTGGGTTGATTGAGAAATATGAACCAAGTGTGTGACAGGTAAGTTCCTATCACCGGAAACATTAGGAACTCAATTGGATGACGACTTGACTAGGATAAAGATTAAAACTTGAAGAGTTTGGGTCACTTATTTGCACTGTGCACAAAGAGACTTATGCTTAAGTCATACTTGAGTTATTTCCATGATCATGCTTATCAATGAAACTTTTGGATAGAGATAGGAAAGTGCATTAAGAATTATGATGCATTATAGAACATATGAATCTAAATTGCGGCATTTTGCTTGAGGACAAGCAAAACTTTAAGTCTGGGGTGTGATATGCGTAGATTGTATACACTTGTTTAGCATGTTTTGACGCACATTTGTATATTTTACACATGGTTTATCTATGCATTTTCATACTCTTAACTTTACTTTTAACATAATTACTCTTCTTTGTTTGGAGATCTGCTTTTGTGTGTTTTTTGTCTATAGAAGTCGAATTTGGAGAACGATTGATGTTTGTGGCCAATTCAACAATCAAGTGAAGGAAGAATACACTAGCCATGAATGCCACATGACCATGCCAAAGGAAAATGACCTTGCCCGTGTGAAGATGGTCGGCCGTGCAGCTTCAGCATAAAAGGATAATGACACGGTCGTGTGAGAGCCACACGGCCGTGTCACATTTGAAGCAAATCCAAAACACGGTCGTGTAGATCTACATGACCGTGCAACCTTTCCAGAGACAAAGCATTGCCAGGTCGTGTGTGCCACACGACCGTGTGACATTTCCAGAGGCAAAACATTGCTAGGTTGTGTGGATCTGCACGGCCGTACAAGACATCCAGTAACAGAGCATGGCACGACCGTGTGAGAGCCACACGGCCGTGTGACCTTGGCCGAGAGTAAACACTGCCAGGCCGTGTGAGATCCACACAGCCGTGGGACGGGTCGTGTGACACCCAAACCCCCTGCTCTATATAAGGGTTTCTCCTCCTTTGAAAGGGGGGAGGCTCTCCCTTTGGGGAGATCCAATCTTGAAGCTTTCTTCGACCTTTGGGTGTTGATTCCGGTGATCAAGAGACGTTTCAATCCAAGATTCGACTCCGATAGCAAGGATTGGTTCCGAAGATCACTCGTCGTCTTTAGATAAGCATTTCTTCTCTATTTTCTTGATTGGGATCGAAATGTTTACGATCATCTTGTCTTCGGTTCTTTTCTTTTGTTTCATGGAGTAGATCTTCTTGTTCTAGGATGGAGGGAGTATTTGTGATGTGAGTTTATGTAAGATTTCAAGGATTTATCATCTTCTTGTTTTAATGATGTTGTTATGTTTTGTATCAATTCAATCTTGTATGGATTGTTGTATTTTGAATCTAATTACCATTCTTGATTGGTTGTTTGTATTTCTTATGGATCTTGAAGAGGAATTCTCTAGATTATATGACCGAGGGGTATCGTGACAGGGTTGCCCCGTTAACGGACATTTAGGGGATCACCTTGAAGGGTGATGTAAGAATTTACAAAGAAGAGGGATAGATAAATGTATTGTACCCTATATCTTGATGTGGATTGATTAATGATGAGTTTCTATGTTGTATGACCAATGAGCGTCGTGACAGAGCTGCTCTGTTAACGGACTTCATAGGAATCATTTCTATTTAGTTGCTTAAGGTGTAGATTAATGTCCCTTGCCGGTGTTTTCTGCAGAAGATAACCGACGACTTCTTGCAAACGCATAACAATTGAGGATAGGGTTGGTAAACCATATTACATTGATAAGTATTACAAAGAAATCAAATCTCCTATAACTTTCATAAAACCTAGTTTCCTGCATTACCTTTCTATTTCTATTTTCTAGTTTTGTCTTAGTTCGTGTAATTCTTGCTTGGTTGTTTAGCTAATTCGCTTTGAGACATCTTTAGTGATTATAACCAGTACATGTGGATTCAATATTCTTTTATTACTGATGACGTAACCGTACACTTGCGGTTCGTAACAATCCTCTGAGTCATACTCTCCAATAGTTGGGGGCTTGCTCCCCATCAGTAGCTTTTCCTTGAGTACCCTTAGAGAGAAGGACACTTGATCCTCAGGCAGCTCCCTCAGCTCCTCCCGGAGGACTATGGTTTTTCTCTTCTTTGAATCTCTAGGCAGGGAACTCTCGGCCATGGAGGCCTACGGTTGATCTTTCTTATTATAATAGGCTGGGCAGGGATCTCGATAGAAGGCTTGAAGGAAATCCTCGGGTTGCTTCCTCTTTGACCCCTTGTCAAAAGTGTGGGTTTGGTCTTTTGAAGTTGTAGGCATCTTGTGTGGATGTGAAGCAGTGGTCTATTTTTCGGAAGCCGCCCTCCTCTTAGCCTCCTTGAACAGTTCATATTCTCCTGCTGTCATTGTGACGTTGATACTTCCGGTATCTTCCATCCTCACACTCCAGAACAAGCAAAGGAAGTTCCCATAGACGGTACCAAATTGATCCTGTCTGGAATCTGAGTCAGACAGACTGTCGACTGAGATGTCGTTGGTGTTGACAGGGAGGAGACTCGGATGCACCTGGCGTATATACACCGAAAAACAAACCCCCACGTGGTACTGAAAGACGACGATGACCTAACTGGAGGTACTTAGGCTTTGCGCGCACTCAGATAGGCACATGGAACCTTAGAAACCCGAAACTAGGGAAAAAGTCTCCGGCGTAGGCCCTCCGACGCTCAAGTCAAGTATTTTTTTTCCCAGAAGAACAGTGTACGAAGGAAAAAAGAAATGTAGGAGACAAGTACGAGTGTGAGAGAGAGCGTACCTGTACATGGGAGAGGACCTTCATTATTATATGACACTGCGTACTTTTGGAACCTGACCGACGTCAGAGAATGTCGGGTGTTAGGACATATCAGGTGATGGAAGACACGTGGTGCCCTCTTATTGGTTGAAAGAAGACTCCATTCGTAGCTAATAACAGACCATTGGAATATTCTCTAGCGTATGACAGTTATTCCCTGACAGGAGGTTATGATTCTCTGACATCATTGTCGTCTAGTGCCTTTTGTCCCGCCCGAGTTTGATTATGGGCAGCTTGGGATGATTGTTCGAGTATAACGCTTGGCTCGAGTCTTGATGAGAAGGGCGAGCTATGGTGAGGGCCCCATCTCTCCCATTTGGATTGCTAAAGAGTCGACCAGGAGTTGGCTTACTGAAAGTACCAAGCTTGGATATGCGGACCGAGCTGAGAAAACCCGACCAGTCGGGGCAGGTCAGACATTACCCCCGATTGCACCTCATGTCTCAGATCTGAGACCTTGATCTGCCTATACCCGACAGGGAATTATGACGGTTTGACTCCTTCTTTCCTTTCATAATTGTTAGCTGTCACGCCCCTTTGACTTCTGTCTGTCATATCCCTTTGAATTTTGACTGTCACGTTCTCTTGACTTCTAATTGTCACATCTTCTTGACTTCTAGATGTCTGATTTTACCAGACCACATCTTTATACACTGTATCATATCGAGCAATAACTCTCATTATGGCATTCCTTCTGTAACAGTCATCAACCTCCATTGGTACACATCTTCTCATAACAACCCCAACATTCGTTCCTCCTTAACAACTAACGTTCATCATTATTAGTCGCCTTCAATACCTATCCTTCTTAATATGTCTCATCTTTAGATTAAGCCCTCACCCACAAATATTCTTGAACTCTCCCTCAAGCCTGAAACCCAAATGTTGAACACCAAACGATCCAAGTTCTTGCACACTTAGCTTAATCCCGAGAGCTAAGCACCATACGACCCTAAACTCTCATGTATCCGAGACCCGAGCGTCGAACACCATATATACTCCTCTCTTTCTGGGTCCGACTTGTCCGAACCCATCCTAAGGCTCGAGTGACG